>NW_027249677.1:0-99395 GCF_030848795.1 Temnothorax nylanderi | reverse complement strand
AACAGTTCTTTTAATATATATATTGACCATATATGGTCATATATAATTATATATATTTACATATATAGGGGAGACCGGGGCTAGACCGTTAGTTTTTTTTCGGTGCCGATTTTTAACAACAAAATAAATAATTGTAGTTAAAATTGGTATACCACTGTAAAGAGTGAACTTTTAGCTACAAAATTTATACAGGAAATTTTTATCTACGTCGCTTTGTTTAACCGGTATAGAGCAAAAACGACAACGGTGCAAAAATTGAAATCTCAAAAATGCCGGGGTTGAACCGCCACCCCCCGGGGTTAATCCGTTACACTGCATTTTCAATACATATACGTACATCTAATCCTGAAAAATGATAGGATACATTTTAATAATTGTTTTTTAAAAGAAAAATAAAAATTTATTTCAAATTTGTATGCGAAACATTAAAAAATAATTGTTTTACCTATTCCATAAAACAATTTAGGCACGTGAATACAGAGGTTAACCAAATCGTAAACTCCCCAACGGCAAGTCACATTGTCTACGCGGGCAACCACGGGGAACACGCGTGACGGCGTTCCGGTGCCATAGGATCAGCGCGGACCCTCGAGCAACCTAACCAAGCCGCGTTTCTCGCGGGTGAGCGATAAATAGCGACAGGGGGGTTAGAAAAGCTCGCGGTGGAGCGCGACCATTTTACCGACTCGACGGCGTCCTCGCGCCGATTCCTCGACGCGCCGACGACGACGACGACGACGACGACGACGATGACCACCACCGACACCACCACCACTACAACGGCGGCGACAATGACGCCGATACGATGCGGCGAACGCTGGACGATGCGGTCGCACGCGCGACTGTCACTGACACAACGACCAACAACGACGATCTACCGCGCGCGCGGCATGTCAACTCTCGCGCGGAAATCGCGGGATCTCAAAGCCGTGCCGTGTCTCGCCGTACCTCGCCGACGTGCCGTGAGCGCGAGCGATCTCGAAAACAACGGTCCGCCATCTTTTCGGTCGGCCAAAACACCCGTTTTACGACGATACGTGCGTACCATTTCCCTCCTACACAAACTGACGCACGTGCAAGGGAAGACAGAATCACGCTCGAGGGAAACCTAACCTGAAATCGCCGTGAGCTGAAGTCGTGCGCCCGGCGCGCCACAATGACGAGGCTAGCGGACCAGCCCCGGGTGCTTACTAGCGGATAAGCCCCAAACATAAGTTTCAGGTTTGATCGCCCACGAAATATTAGACATTAACGATAATGAAAAAACTACACTGGATTCGTGTTCAGCATGCATTACTCTTTATAATCACGTACCTCGAGATTTGGAGAGCAAATATTATTGCAGATATTACAATATTTCCACGCGCAGAAAATTTCACTTTCACCTTCCGAAAACACGTTTGCCCTCGTAAAAATCATAACACGGCAGGTAACCTGCCGAAACTCCGTTGGTCACATGGGTACCATAAGCAGCGTTTACAATGTTAATAGCGAGTTCGCACAATATACAGGTTCCGAGATATTTGATTTGGCGGATTTACCCCGTTAGCGGTCTAGCCCCGGTCTCCCCTAATATCATTATATATGTTCATATATGATTATATATGATTATATATAATCATTATATTTATATATCTCTATATGTATAAAAATGAATGTATGTTTGTATGTTTGTCCGCTATGCAAATCTACAGTTTTCAACCAAATTTTAAAGAATTATATATGAAACAGGGGTAGAATTTCCCGGGGAGTGCTATAGAGTGTATAGTTTTTTGTTACCGATCTTTTTGGGAACCGGTATCCAAAATTTTTCCAATTTTTCGGGAAATAATTGACCAAATCTTAAAGAGTTGTATATAAAACAGGGGTAGAATTCCCCGGGGAGTGCCATAAAGTGTATAATTTTTTGTTACCGATTTTTTTGGAAACTGGTATCAGAAATTTTTCCAATTTTTGGGAAATAATTAACTGAATTTTAAAGAATTGTATATAAAATAGGGGTAGAATTTCCCGGGGAGTGCCATAAAGTGTATAATTTTTCGTTACCGATTTTTTTGGAAACTGGTATCAGAAATTTTTCCAATTTTTGGGAAATAATTGACCGAATTTTAAAGAATTGTATATAAAATAGGGGTAGAATTTCCCGGGGAGTGCCATAAAGTGTATAATTTTTCGTTACCGATCTTTTTGGAAATCAGTTACAATTCCAATTTTTTAGAAAATAATTGAGTGAATCTCAAAGAATTGTATACGACGGAATTGAATTTCAGTCGATAAAAAAAGTGATATTTTTCAATTTATAGTATTTTTGTGAATTGGTGTGTATGTATGTTTGCTTAATTGAATTATATATGAAACAAGGTAGATATATGTTTAAGAAGATATCCCGCATTCATGAAAATAATAGAGAGGGTAGAATTTTCTGGGGATAGCAATGATGTGCATTATTTATTTTGTTAGCGATTTTTTGGAAATTGGTTCCAAAATTTTTCGGGAAATATACGTAATTTTTAGGGTTCCTAAAAAAAAAAAAAATTTGACCACGAACTACTTATTCGTTAATGGACCGAATCTTAAAGAGTTATATATGAAACAGGGGTAGAATTTTCTAGGGATGGCAATGATGTGTATTATTTTTTGTTACCGATTTTTAAACCAAATCTTAAAGAATTATTTTTGAAAATCGGTTCCGAAATTTTTCGGGAAATATACATAATTTTTATAGTTCCTTTTTTCAAAAATAATTATATACATATAATCTTTTTTTCCCGGGACGTTACTTAAAATCCTACAACTTATGTTTACGTTTTACGTTTATGGTTATGGCAATTCGTATGCGAAAGCCTTTACTACCGTGCTAAAAGAAGTTTTACTTCGTACGCCTATTGGTCAAATTTTTATGACACTTTTTCGTGACGCTTTTTCGTGTCGCACACACAAAATCGAACTTACTATCGTGCTAAAAGAAATTTCACTTCGTACGTCTATTGATCAAATTTTCGTGACGCTTTTTCGTGACGCAAAATAAAACTTACTACCGTGCCAAAAGAAGTTTCACTTAAAAAAAAAGCAGCACAAGAACGAACCTTGAGGCATTCGATAGTTTTTTGGACGCAAAAAACGATCCCATTTGCAAAATTGCTCTATCACGTCACAATTTTGAGATATTTGCAGTTAAAGTTGCAAAAATGAGCTATTTTAGAGTATTTTGGCATATTATGACTACGATATGTGATGTATATGAGAATTTTAATTGCAATTAAAATTAAGTATATTGTTAGGACTTTCAGCCCTTAAAAGGAATTTGTTGTGTCGCTTATGGTTAAAAAGATA
Organism: Temnothorax nylanderi; assembly: GCF_030848795.1. Taxonomy (NCBI): domain Eukaryota; kingdom Metazoa; phylum Arthropoda; class Insecta; order Hymenoptera; family Formicidae; genus Temnothorax; species Temnothorax nylanderi. Next base: position 96,062 of record NW_027249677.1, on the reverse strand, counting down.
TTGATGATTAATATAGAGTCTATTGCGTCAAAATTGCAACTTATATAGCTGTTAAGGATGGATGAAGTATTTTTTAATTATGTTATTCAAATTTAAAGGTTTTCCAGATCGCTGAAAACTAATCTGATGTCAAAGTTGATAAATTAAAAATGGCAGAGTTAATATATATAGCGAATATTAAAGGTAAAAACTCAACCATTATATTAATTTTGATATCTATCATATTGGATCTGCCATTTTGAATTTATCAACTTTGACATAAGTTTAGTTTTCAGCGATCTGAAAAAACCCTTAGGTTTGATTAAAAAATATTTCAAAGATCTTTAATAGCTATACGTAAGTCGCAACTTTGACGCAATAGACTATAAGTTAATCATCAATAAATTTTTAATCATAAGCGATACAACAAATTCCCTTTAAGGGCTGAAAGTCTTAACAACATACTTAATTTTGATTGTAATTAAACTTCTCCGACACGTCACATATCGTAGTTATAATATGCCAAAATACACTAAAATAATTCATTTTTGCAAATTTAACTGCAAATATCTCAAAATTGTGTCGTGATAGAGCAATTTGGTAAACGGGATCGTTCTCTGCGTCCAAAAAACTATCGAATGCCGCAAGGTTCGTTCTTGTGCTCGAAAAAAAGTGATTTTTTTTGTTGTACAGTGTAATTGTAGGAAAAAAAACGGGCACAGAAATAACTGTGCCCGTTTTTTTTTAAGCTCATAAATTTTCCTCTATGAGAAATTTCCCAAATTATTAGTATATAATAAATTGGCTTCCTCCTAGGAAACTTTATAAGCTAAATAGAATGATGTGGAAGCAAGGTGCAAGTTCAGGGCTCTTTCCCCTGGTCTTCCGTTCAACATTTAGTGCATTTTCTGCTTGCTCTCTTTCGTATGCTAACATAGCGCTAAGCAAAACTTCGTCCATTCCATCATCCATAACTAAATTTAAAAAGAGAGAAATAAATAAATAGATTGTACAAAGATACGTTTTGCAGCTTTAATGGGTTTAAAATTTATGGTTAAACCTGACTAATTAATGAATAAAAATATTTGTATTACATGAAAAAAATCAAAACCTTTTATTTAAATAACTAAGACGTATGAATCGGCCTGACTGGCTTTTATCTAAAAGTTAGAAATGAAATTAATTAATTTAAACAAAAGGTTAAAGCTCTCGAGAAAAATAAGTATAAAAAAAATAAGGCAAATGAGAGCTACGCACGTTAATCGGGCGACGGTTAATATTAAAAATTAATTAATTTAATTTAATTTACTTCTGAGAAATTCGTTCCTTTCATTAGAGTGAGGACGCATATCTTCCATATCCAGGTTCGTAAAAGTGGCTCTTGTTTAAATAGATTATAACTCTAAAAATATTCAGTTTTGTGAACACCGTATTTTAAATCAACATATAATACATGAAAATAGCAACTTAATTTGTCTTTTTTAAATTGAAAATTAAAGATAAAATAAAAAAACAAGCTTCATAGATCAAAACTAAATGATAAGCTGAATGAGAAATCTTACGATACAATTGAAGAGTTTGTAACGAACAGCTTTTTCAATGCCGCGTGTTACTGTCGCAAACGCACATATTGTTAACAATGTTGATATTATTGTAAAATTATAGTTAGCGTAAAATGCACGTGAAAATAATGTATTATTCGTAATAGTAATATCGTCGTAATAGTAATCTTAATATCATTGTAAACTTATTGTTAGGACTAGATGCATGTGATAATAGGGTAGAGCGGGGTCAAAAGTAACGCGGGGCGGAAGTAACAACTCAAATATCTATAGTTATAGGCATAGATGCGAATGCTTTTGTTGATTAACGGATGAAGCTGAACAAGCTATAACGTGTCTCAGAACGCCTGCGGCCTGGGTATTGAGTGGACGTGTGCAATAAATAAAATGTGTTTTTGAGGCCGTAAAGTAGTTTCTTCCGACAATCTTAAACTTTTAATATAATATATCCACTGCAAGTAAGTACTTTTTCTTTTAGGTTATATTTGAGTTTCGTTATTTTTGCTTATTATAATAATTATTACTTGTGCACTCCGCGATCGGGTTTCGATTCGCGAGCGCGGTTGGCTGGTACAGCCTTGTAAAAAGGACTCGGCAATCAAGGTATTGGTGAGAGGAACGACTACGAAGAGATGCGGTATTGGTGGTATCGAAAATTTAATGTGTTACTGTGTCGAGGTATCGAGAAGTTCTGAGGCGAGCGGTATTCACAATAGGTATCTAGGCGGTAATTGCGAGCGCGCGAAGAGAGGGAAGGTTCGCCGAATAACGCGAGTATGTCCGAGGAGAAATTCGGATACAGGTAGCTGTCGCGGAATACGTCGGGTCCGACAAGGTCTCGGAGATCAACAACAGGAACGAAAACACGGCGAGCAATACAATCTAACGCTCGAAATCAACGGATGGGGCGAGAGATATTTCGCGATTCCTGAACATACCGCCCGCCTCGAATGCTTACATTCGAAACGAGAATTATAATACAGTGAGAACTTACGTCTAAATACATAATAAACTTAAATCTAAAGACAGAGTTTATACAATGAAAATTAATTCTAAATGCATTGGCGCTTTATATTTATACATATGTACATCGCGGTGTCGTGACCGGGAGATGGGTCGCATCACGGCCGCGAACCGCCCGCCTTGACCGCTTCCTTTTCGGTTTCGATATTGATATCGATCGGCAGGAAACACAGCTTGACAATGGGTCGCTTATATTCGGAGCGTGCGGTTTTGACGGTAACGACGCGTGTCAGCCCATCATCCCCGGGATGACAGACGGTAATACGGCCGAGTTCCCAATGACTTGGGGGGGGCGAGCGGATTACGTAAGAGAACGATCTGACCAACTTTGGCCAGGTTGTGGATAACGCGCCACTTCGGGCGTTGTTGGAGCGTATGCAAGTAGTCGCTCACCCAAGACCTCCAAAAACCTTCAGTAATTTTTTGTACGAGTTGCCAACGCGAAAGCCGATTCTCAGCGATGTCGAGCACGCTCGGTTCCGGAATTACGACAAGATTGGCACCGATCAAAAAATGACCGGGCGTAAGGGCGCTATAATCGTCGAGACTCTCGGACATTGATGAAATCGGCCGCGAATTTAAACATGCTTCGACTCGGCACAATAGCGTATTCATCTCCTCGTACGTCAGCGTGTGGGAGCCTACGCATCGCTTTAAGTGATATTTGACGCTACGGACTCCTGCCTCCCATAATCCGCCGAAATGTGGAGCCGCAGGAGGGAGGAAATGCCACGCTATCTGATCGCCTGCTAATCGGTTTAAAAAATTGGAATCGCGCACGGCAGCGTTACAAGCGGCGACGAGCTCTCGTTCGGCGCCCTGAAATGTCGTACCATTATCGGAGTACATGCTATGTGGACGTCCGCGTCGAGCTGTAAATCTGGTAAACGCCGCGAGGAAAGCTGCCGAGCTGTAATCGCTTACTAACTCGAGGTGAATCGCTTTCGTTGTCATGCAAATGAATAAGGCGATGTAGGCTTTGTGAGCCTTATGACCGCGTCCTTTCGCAGATCGTACGAGTATCGGTCCGGCATAATCGACTCCGGTATGTTCGAAAGCTCGCGAAGATCGATTAACTCGAACGTCTGGTAAGTTGCCCATGAGTTCCGCCGGGACGATAGCCTTTTCGCGAGCGCACTTAACGCAGCGGTATAGAACCGCTCGTACGGTTGCTCTAGCGCGCAAAATCCAGAATTCGGTACGGAGGTGAGCGAGGGTAATGTGCGGGCCTCCGTGGAGTGTGGTATGGTGAGCATGCGATATGATGAGAGATAACAAAGGATGAGACTGCAGGACGATTGGATGTTTGGCTGAATCGGGGAGATCGGACTTTTGAAGCCGCCCGCCGACTCGGATGAGGCCATCGGTGTCGAGATACGGGTTGAGCGCGACAAGTGAGCTTGATTTGGAAACGCGACTGTTTGCTGTTAGACTCGCAGTTTCTTGCGGAAATGTTTCACCCTGAATCTCCTTGAGCCAAAAGATCTTGGCAGTTTGAATTTCGCGTGGAGCTAATGCGAGCGATAGATTGACCTCCGCACTGCTATCCGGTATGGAATTGAGGCGAGAACGAAGGATCTTGGCGAACCGCATGAGATATGCCGTCACGCGCAGGAGCTTAGTCCACGAGGAATAGCGAGTCGCGAGATCCCACGGTTCGATAGCACGCGCGACGCAAGCGTGCACGACGACTCGGTTTTCTCGTGATATTTCAGATTCGATTGGCGACGAGCATGACGTCGGCCAGTGCTCAGGGGATTTTTTAAGCCAGGAGGGCCCCGACCACCACAGGGCGCAATCGGCAAGTTCACTAGGGCGCAAACCGCGAGATGCGCAGTCGGCGGGATTATCCGCCGTCGGAACATGGTGCCAGATTGCTTTCGGTAAAAGCTGTTGCACTTTGGCTACTCGATTAGCAACGAAAACTTTCCATCGTGATGGAAACTGCTTGAGCCACGCTAATACAATACGTGCATCTATCCAACAGTGATATCGGAGATTGGGAATGTCGAGATTCGAAAGAACGAAGGACATCAACTGTGCGAGCAGTAACGCGCCGCAAAGCTCGAGTCGCGGTACGCTTATTGTTTTGATTGGAGCGACCTTTGATTTCGCGACGAGTATGCAAACGATAACGGGGCCGTTTCTCGGTACGAGACGGAGATATACGACCGCGGCGTAAGCCTTTGTCGACGCATCCGAAAACCCGTGAATCTCACAATCAGCGATGTTAGAACCGTAGTTTGTCCAGCGAGGAATCGATATAAGTTTGAGACGCGGTAATTGACTGTGATATTCGCGCCATTGTTCTAGGAGATCACCGGGCAACACGTCGTCCCAATCGCATTTTAGGGCCCATAGGCGTTGCATGAATATTTTCGCGACAACGATAACGGGGGTCACCCATCCTAACGGGTCGAACAATTTAGCGATAGTGGAAAGCACCGCACGTTTCGTCTGCCCCGGGTTCGGTGGGGTCGTTACGCGGAAATGGAAAGAATCGCTTTCAGGATTCCACGCGACGCCTAATATCTTTAGAGGCTCGTCGGCGTGTAGATCCTTATCGCGCGCGAGACCATGATCTGAGGGATCAATGTCGGAAAGCAACTCGGGACAATTACTTGCCCATTTGCGTAACCGGAAGCCGCCCTTTGCCAAGAGAGCAATCAACTGATCGCGAATTTTAAGCGCGAGTTCACGGTTGTCCGCTCCGAACGTACAGTCGTCGACGTACGTTAAGAGAAGCAAAACTAGAGCGGCCAGCGGAAATTCGTCTCCGTGATCCTTTACGAGCTGTAGCAGGACGCGAAGCGCGAGGTACGGGGCGGAGGCAGTGCCGTATGTTACGGTGAGCAACCGGTAATCCGCGACTGGCTCGGAGGGCGACGAGCGCCAGAGAATTCGTTGGTAGTCTACGTCGCGATTATCGATTAGAATTTGCCGGTACATTTTAGCGATGTCGGCAGTAAAGACAAACTGATGCTGACGCCATCGCTAAAATGTACCGGCAAATTCTAATCGATAATCGCGACGTAGACTACCAACGAATTCTCTGGCGCTCGTCGCCCTCCGAGCCAGTCGCGGATTACCGGTTGCTCACCGTAACATACGGCACTGCCTCCGCCCCGTACCTCGCGCTTCGCGTCCTGCTACAGCTCGTAAAGGATCACGGAGACGAAGGATCCATAGGTCGCTGGTTCAAATCCGGCTCGAAGGACCAAAATGTGCACTCCGCGACTGGCTCGGAGGGCGACGAGCGCCAGAGAATTCGTTGGTAGTCTACGTCGCGATTATCGATTAGAATTTGCCGGTACATTTTAGCGATGTCGGCAGTAAAGACAAACTGATGCTGACGCCATAACAGAATGACGGCGGCAAGATCCCTCTGTAGCTTAGGACCGATTAGCAAATGATGGTTCAACGAGGTACCGTTCGATGTAGCGCAGGAAGCATTAAATACAACCCGAAGCTGAGTGGTGACGCTGCTCTCACGAAAGACAGCGTGGTGCGGAATATAATAGACTTGAGAGTGACTCGATTGTGAGTCGGTATCGCTAACTTTCGTCATATGACCGAGCTTCTCGTATTCGTCGAGGAATTCGCGATATAACGCGGCTTTATTTTGTTCGCGAAGAAGTCGACGCTCCGAGCGAACTAAACTTGCTAACGCGGTAAAGCGGGATTCGCCAAGATCTATAGGGGAGCCGGTTTTGAACGGTAGCCGAACGACGTATCGTCCCTCCGGCGTGCGAGAATGAGTAGCGGCGAAATGCTCTTCGCACTGTTGCTTTTCGGGACTTAAATGCGTTTTATGAGGGACTTCTTCGATCTCCCAGAAGCGGCGAAGGTCGAGATCCAGGTTTTCAAGGATTGTTCCGTGATGAATGTGAACGGAATCGGGATGGAGGGATTGAGCTGGAGCGATAGGCCCGGAAAGTATCCAGCCGAAAGCGGTATTTTGCGCGATAGGCTCGCTTGCATTTCCTTTACGGACACCGTCTAATATAAGCATGCCGTATAAATCAGCTCCGATAATTACATCGATTGGATCAGAGCTCATGGGATTCCTATCCGCTAGCGTTAGGTCAGAGATGTGCGCCCATTGTGACGTCGATTGAACGCGATTCGGTGCGTACTTTGACAGCGATGTGACTATATACGCGGTCGTCGAGAATGCAGGTTTGTCGCCGAAAGAGGCGGTTACACAAATATGTGCGGCAGAATGCGACAACGATTGCGATTCTCCGATTCCGGTAATACGGGTAGTTTGCTTCACTTTCGCGAGACGCAACCGCTGAGCGATATTTTCCGAAATTAAAGTCGCGACGGAACCTTGGTCGAGCAAAGCGCGGGCATAAACGAAGCGACCTTGTGGAGAGTAAACACGAACTCGAGCGGTTGCCAAAAGTACGGTTGACTTCGGCGTCATCGTATTCGAAATTAAATGAGACGCGATTTCGTTAGCTGTCGATTTCGGTAGCTCGGTACTCGTTGATTCGACGGTAGGAGCGGACTCTACGCTAGCCTGCTTTGCATCGTCCGTGAAATGCAGTAAGGTGTGATGTCGCTTATGACACGTTTTGCAGGATCGCGCGCTTTTACAATCCTTCATCGAATGTTTACACCCGAAGCAATTGATACAACGATTCTCTTTCTTTACATATTCGTATCGTTGCGACGGAGTATACGCTAAGAATGACGGACATTGATATAGTAAGTGCGAGGATTTGCACAGCGAGCACGCAAGGTTCGCAGTGGTTGTCGAATGAGAAGCGATCGATTTCGATTTAGACGACGGTTGAGATGTCTCGGATTTCGGAGGCGAGATCGCCTCGAAAGCACGGATACGCGATTCTAAAAATTTATCCAACTCGTCATATGTCGGGTAATCGACGGTCTCGCTCAACTGTAATTCCCACGCTTTCCGGGAAAATTTGTCTAATTTTTGCGAGATCAGAAATACGAGGATATCGCTCCACGTATCGACGGGACGATCGAGATTTTTGAGCGCTTGAACTGAGGCATTCGCTTTGTCACGCAGATTCTGAAGGTCTTTGAAGGTTTCGGACGCGAGCTGTGGCAACGAAAATAACGTTTGCAAATGACCGTTAATCAACCGACGTTTGTTCTCATAACGCGACGTAATGATATTCCATGCCACGGTAAAATTCGCGTCGGTAATCGCGAGATGGTTGAGCGCGCTACTTGCATCTCCCGTTAAACTTGAGCAGAGATAATGCATCCGATCTACATTAGAAATATTGCGATTGTCGATAATCATCGATTTGAAACGATCGCGAAAGCTTTCCCAGCGGTCGAAAGATCCGTTGAAGGTCGGTAGGTTGATCCGCGGAAGCTGAGGCGTCGGACGGTGGATGAAATCTGAAGCGTGACTTACGTTAAGGTCGACCGCGTCCATGTCAGAAACCTTGGCCAGTACCTCGGACATGTAGTCAAGCGCCTCGTCGAAATGGTCCTCACAGGATTGGAAAAAGTCGGCGGAGAAGTAAGGCAGATCCTTGGCCGTGCTGACGTCGAGGGATGCCCGGATCCGCGCATCCAAGTCCCGTGATTCAGAGAACTTCTCCTTGAGGGCTGTGATTCGGGCCTGCGCCACCGCCTTGGTCATCTTGGCTTGACCCAGTTTTTTGAAATTGGTCAGGGCGCGAGCTATTGAGCCCATCAGTTGGTTCTGCTTTGCCATGAGCTCGTCTGATACGGGTGCCATGGTGAACGGGTATCGTCACTCTGCCCTTCGACGGTCGTAATCGATAATCTTCTTCTTGACTCCGAATCCGGCTCGAAGGACCAAAATGTGCACTCCGCGATCGGGTTTCGATTCGCGAGCGCGGTTGGCTAGTACAGCCTTGTAAAAAGGACTCGGCAATCAAGGTATTGGTGAGAGGAACGACTACGAAGAGATGCGGTATTGGTGGTATCGAAAATTTAATGTGTTACTGTGTCGAGGTATCGAGAAGTTCTGAGGCGAGCGGTATTCACAATAGGTATCTAGGCGGTAATTGCGAGCGCGCGAAGAGAGGGAAGGTTCGCCGAATAACGCGAGTATGTCCGAGGAGAAATTCGGGTACAGGTAGCTGTCGCGGAATACGTCGGGTCCGACAAGGTCTCGGAGATCAACAACAGGAACGAAAACACGGCGAGCAATACAATCTAACGCTCGAAATCAACGGATGGGGCGAGAGATATTTCGCGATTCCTGAACATTACTTATTCATTTTTGGCATTTTATTATTAAAACTTTTAAGTCAAAGTTCAAAAACATATTCGGGACGATTGTAACAACTGTGATTCAAAGTAATTTTTATTTGTACTAGTCCTTAAAGACATTGTGTTCCTATCATTTAAAAATATAAGAACAAAAAATGTTTATAATTAAATGAACAAAGTTAATGTTTTCTATAATTGATATAAAGAAATTATGTTTTAATAGAATAAGATTTTATTTTACTTCTTTTGTATAAGAATATGAATATTTTAGTTTGTTTTTGTTAATATAAGAAAAATTATTATTTTTCATTGAATAAACATTTTTTATTTTGATTATTTAAAACTGTTACTATCGATCTCTTATAGTGTTGCAACCGACCCGTAGTCGGGGGCGATTGTAACATTTTCCTTCGTTTATGTTTTTGATTAATAATTCTTATTTGGTTTATCACAAGATTTAAATAGGAGGATTTCCATAAAGTGAAATGATCACATTAACTTAGGGTATCAAGAATTTTTCTTTTACTGTAATAGTTCTTCCACAATCAAGTTCTAAAGTCAAATTGTTACTTTTGACTCCGCTCTACCCTAATGTTAATATTATTCTATTAATATTAATAGTAATATTGATATTATTGTAAAATCATAGATTTACCCGAGTCGAAATTTTAGACCTATTTTCGACCTGAATTTTCTAACATCTGTAGATGCTAGAGGATCAATGTAGGTTTAATTTACACGGAAACTTTAGTCCTACTTAGCGTCTCTAAGATAGCAGAAAACGCACAAAATGCCGCTTGTAGGTTCTAAAGAGGACTTCAGTAAAGCCTCGTAAAAGCCTCCAGGTCCTCTGGATGATCAGGTCCATTAAGATTGCAGTCCTCTTAATGCTAGAAGAAAAACGAATATTCACCCGACAAAAAAAATTATTTATTTCGAAATTTTATTACTATTTTTTAACTAAATTTGTTTCTTAAGATGCAGTCTATGATTATAAATATTTTCTCGTATTTGAAAAAAACACTTACCTTGGTGGGATTCGAACTCGGGACCTCGGGACCTCTGGATCGTGAGCCAACTGCCTTACGTGGTAGACTACTTCTTAATTTAGTGTAAGTGTTATATATAGTCTACATATGTCATAACCAGCGCAAATATATAATTTTTCAAAAATCATCTTAAGAAACAAATTCAGTTTAAAAAGAGTAATAAAATTTTGAATTGGATATATGATATAATATTTTTTAATGTCGGGTGAATGTCAGAAACCAGTGCCGGCTCATTACGAAATTTTGTGTTCGTAAATATATTTATGAAAAAAGTATATTTATAAAGTTAAAACATCCTTATCAAATCCTTACAAAGGCCTCACTAGACAAAAATAAGGAAACCTTTCTTATGGCTTCCCTAATAAATAGTCATAGTCAGTAGACGTAAGTAACGCACAAGCTTTGGTGTATTTTAACAGTCAGGATACGCCAAAGCTTGTGTGTTACTTACGTCCACTGATTATGACTGTCGTATATCGTTACGCCATGTTATAATTTTTTTAATTACAGCGTAATGATCTCCATTACATCGACAAAGTCTTATGCAATTACAATTACTAATTTTAATAAAATAAATAATTGATCCTAATAGAAATAGATTATTGTTTACATATTAAATAATATAAGATTGAGTTTCTAAATTTCTTTGGTATGTTTGTGATATGTATAATTCCTCATTTTTTAATAAACGGAAATATTTATGAATTACGCGCGTGCCACTAATATCTTGCATATCCTCTTATTTTAAGAGGCTATTCGGATTATTATAGTAGAATTTGCTATAGAGGAATTTACTCTTGATTATATCTCACGCATCCACTCTTTTATAAAGTAATACGGCTTACTTAAAGAAAAATATGCTTCATGTAAGATTTTTTGCTTAGAGGAAGTGTCAAGAGAAATTCCCCACTTATCAGTAGAGTATTTTTTTTGGGGTGTTCCATCGATGAGTTACTTCATTGGAAAGCATCAGAATTTAAAATGTGGTATTTTTTTTATTCTATTCCTGTACTTAAAGGTGTAATGCGACAAGACTATTTTGAACATTATCTTCTCTTAGTAACAGCAATAACTATACTCAATAGTGAAAAAATTACTTCGTTAATGATAAATGTAGCTAAAAATTTTTTAAAGAAATTCATTAGAGAGTTTGAAATATTATATGGTTTAAATTTTTGTTCAATTAACATACATCAATTGCTTCGTTTAGCAGACTGTGTAAAAGACTTGGACCATTATGGGCGTTTTCGTGTTTCGAATATGAAAATATTAATGGTCAATTATTGAAATTAATTCATGGAACAGGCCACATTGATACACAAATTGCTAAATCTCATGATCGCTATATTAAAATGATACGATTAATAGATGAAGTACCTGAAGGTCCTATCCGAGATTTTTGTGTAAATCGAAAAAAACAGGTTAAAATTATTGAAAGAGTTTCCGAAAGTTCTTTTAGTGTCGGTACATATCAAATTATACCATTAATACCCAATGATCTCATTAATATATTACGTAATCTTCGAATTCCTGAAAATGTAGTAATTCATAAATATTTCCGTTTATTAAAAAATGGGAAATTATACATATCACAAACATACCAAAGAAATTTAGAAACTCAATCTTATATTATTCAATATGTAAACAATAATCTATTTCTATTAGGATCAATTTATTTTATTAAAATTAGTAATTGTAATTGCATAAGACTTTGTCGATGTAATGGAGATCATTACGCTGTAATTAAAAAAATTATAACAGACTATATATTACATGTTGAAGGAGATAATTTTATATACGATAGCAATACTTTTTTACATAAATGTCACGTACAAAATAATATTGAATTAATTCCTATTGACAATATTGTTGCACCTTGTGTTCACATGATTATAATTATGTCTTCAATAATTTTATATAATAAAATATTTCTGTTTTATAAAAACTAATACGTTTTGCTTGTCTTTCTTATAAATATTTATAATTATAAGAAAATTAATTATAATATATTACACATTTTAATATATTTAAATTTCTATATTTATTTTATTTTATTGTAAAAAAATTCAAAAATAATTTAAAAAAGAAGAGAGTTTTGATTAACTATATTTAATTTATATTACAAAAGATTAAGAAGAATTTAGAAGTATCACAGTAGGATGAGTACCAATCCATCAAAATAAAATTTATAGGTTTTAAGTAGTAGCTGTAGGTTAAATTAGTGATGGGCGATCTCAATTCGATTTTCAGAAAATTGATTTTTTTCTTCCCGAAATTGAGTTTTTTAAATCAATTCTTGTCTGTTCGATTTTTGTATGAATCGATTCTTTTAATAGAGAATCGATTTTCGATCCATTGATATGTTTATTGTAACAATAAATTCTCTAAAAATTCTCTATTAAAAAAATCGATTCATACAAAAATCGAACAGACAAGAATCGATTTAAAAAACTCGATTTCGGGAAGAAAAAAATCGATTTTCTGAAAATTGCCCATCACTAGGTTAAATAGAATCAATAGAGGTTGTTATAGACTTCAGAGTACTAAAGTAGACGTTAAGTTGAATCTGAGGTTGAAAGTAGGACCAAAATTTCAACTCGGAGGCTTCAGAGTACCAAAGTAGACGTTAAACTGAATACTGAGGTTGAAAGTAGGATCAAAATTTCGACTCGGGTAGTAGAACGCATGTTAATGATAATGTTAGGTAATATTAGTATTGTTATTATAGTAAAAGTATAAAATATTTTAGAAAGAAGTTAAAGGAACTTGGAAATAACTAGCATATAATTTGATAAATTCGTTTATTGAGCGATCAATTCATAGTCTGGACCGGCACGCGATGCTCTCGGATAATCACGCGATTTTCCGAATAGTTTCACGTGACGATCTCGCGTATTCACGTGAACCCCGTAGTCCCTTACCCCGGGACGTCACCAAACGAGTAGTATATATACAGGCCCTGTAAAACCGGCATTCGCATTCTATTTCCATTCGCATTCGTATTCTCTTCTATTCTATAAGTTACGCGAGATCGATATATTGAGAGCACCGCGAGCGCGAAAAGGACTTAGCCGCGAGCGAGTAATTCAGAGAGCTGTGTCTCTTAGTCTCACGCGTCGTTTTTCTTACTGCCGGAATACGATCCTGTAATACAAGGAAAGAAAGTGAGGCTAGCAATAAATACCAGTTGCAGCAAAATACATAAATAATTTCGTTTTACCTACCCTTCTATGATTTTCGACCTGATTCCTACTCGTCGATGCGCGCCTTTCTCAAGGCGTTCTTGACAAGTCCTTACGTAGATGCGCGCCTCCCGCAGGGCGTTCTCTAATCTCCGCTGTTCTTTCCTCGTTCCTAAAAACTTTAAAATAGAAATAGATTATTGAATACCGATTATCTGCTTAGTAGCTGCACGATATTGTTAAGGCTTACATACACACACACACACACACACACTTTCACAAGGACACACTCACGCACGTTTGCATGCGATCTATTTCACAAAGGAAGTCGAAGCAGCTATATTAAAAAGGATCCGGAAGTATAACAAGCCGCAATAAGGTAAGTGAATAGTGTCACCAATGGTACGATCAAGACGGTCGGGACGTGCCCATTAATTAAAAAGGCTACGGCGAGCCTATTATACTGGCGGTGAATTCGATCCGAGCGTGTTATACTCCGTTCCGCCACCAGCATTACAGTCCGAGCCTCTCCCCGACGTTCCGGACGTCTCAAATCCGTCTCAATCGGCTCCTGCCGTTGAAGAGCGACCGAAACCTAGAGTTACTAAAACAGAACTTCTAACTCAGAAAATCCGTATCCTCCTCAGAGAGTGCAGTGTTACTCAAGAATCAAAAGAAAATAAATCATAAGTCTTCTACTTACCATCGTTTGCCTTTATGTATTTCACAAGCTAAATATCGCGAATGCATTAAATGCTTTACCATTTCACTTCACGTAACCCACTCTGACACACAAAGGGACATTTTCACGAAAAGCTGGCCAAAACTCAAAAAATTAATTTGATATATAGATTGTATTAAGTACAGGGGTTTGCAGATAGATGTCGGCTGAGTCAAATGCCGTTTGTCTCATAAAGATACGACAATTACGTAAAGTTTTATTTAAGTTCAAAGTTACTCGTTGTTTGCGTCGGACATACCTCGCCACGCTCGAAGCAAATACCGCGCTGTGTTAAAATATTCATAACTCCTATAAAAATAGTGCAAACTTGATTCTACAAAATGGAAGAGATTCCTGGAGATACATAGCAATTTTTATGATAGCGTATTTTTATTTAATTGATATTTAACACTTTTGATTTCCGTCTGGAAATTTGGGTTCGAAAAAATGATATAATTATCACGATATTATTTTTTACACAGTCATTTAGTTAGGCATACCTCGACATACCCCTAAATTTAAATACAGAGGTTGTAGTTTATTGTGTTCTTTGTCGAAATTTGAAAGAATTAGCTGCTAATATTTGCTAGCCTTTTTGTGTGATAATTTTTTCTGTAGCGCTGTTATGTGCTTACAAGGAGAGGGCGCGGAAAAAATAAAAACAAAACAATATTTCGTGCTTTATAATATTGTTTTGTATTAAATTCTAACTTTTTCAAACAGTGGCTTGAAGTAATTGTAATTAAATTAAAAATAGTTACGGTTACTGAACTACATTGAAAAAAATCCCGTATATTATTATCGTTTAAATTGATGGCATTTGTTTCTATCACAGGATCTGGCTATGAACAATTGGGTTATACGCGGAAAGAGTTGTTTCTGATAATGCAGGGCTGTTTATCAAAAGATTTAGATAGGAACCTGCAACACCTAGAGAACCGGTTGACCGAACAACGAAAGTGTCCTATAACAATACCTGCAAGCGCCAAGCCGGCTTTTTCGCTCTTTTTTTCTAAATTGAGAATAAAATGGTTAGATAGTTCGAGAAATTCTGAGTTCTTCCTTTCGAAATACGATGTGTGGCTCAACATTCGTATGATTTTTCCGATTCATGGCACAAATACCAAGAATCCAGTCAAGAACGACGCGAGCGGTCGTCCTTTAGGGTGCGTTCAGAAAGTCACCCAACTTACCAAACTCACCCAAAACCCCGTTCAGAAAGTCTCGGACGAGCCTCGGGTGGCTTAGCGGAAGCCTTGCGATTGGACAGTCGAAGAGACGTAGTATAAGGTGGGGAAAAGTAGGCGGACGCCAAATTGACGAAAGAGCCCGACATTACACGGAAAGTGACGAAACTCTTAAAATGCTTCAATTTTGTTGGTAGTGGGGGTCACCCAGCTCCTCGATGATTTTCGATGGATGAGCTGGGTGACCCCCTCTCTTCCATCAAACTAAAACCCGCGGATTTTAAATTGAAAAGACATACAATGGCCTTTAGAATAACACATGTGAGAAAAGTTGATTTCTTCTCACAAATATTGAAACACTTATGATCTTCCAGAGGTGCAGATTTATACCCATCTACAGCCGCGCTGTGTTGTACATTCCAGATGCATTTTTTATCGGTGCAGGAAATATTCTCAAATTTATCGACATCATGTCTAAAAGTTTACATTGATTAGAAACAGCATACTACTACATGTGTTATTGTTAACATACATTAATAACTTTTATATGTACTTACCGATTACAATATAGCAAAACTGCAATCGTGTGTTTGCATTTTGCACTCATCCCTGCTTTGCAACTACATTTTGCGGATGATATTTTCCCTGGTTTCAATATCACTATGTTTATTTCGTGAGGTGCACCTTTAACATCTGACATTTGAAGGCAATATGCAGTTAAATGCCATTTGTCATCATCTTGAGAGGTTATCCCGCATGTTAATAAATGTCCAAAGCACAACAAAATTTTCTCCTTCCATGAAATTCCTTGAGGAAGGGGTGCACTGTGCAAATGCACATATTTCTTTTATATTTAAGTACATATTTTTATCACACGCGTTTAAAAGGCACGATAAACCACCTCAGATCATATGTTTGCGTACAATTTTCAGGAATAGGCCAGCCATCTTGGCCTTGTGATGTCACGGCTACATCACGAGTGAAAATCCCAATATTAGAAACCTCCATAAATCCTTTTGCAACAAGATCCGGTGTTCTTAGAGGCAATCGATACAAATTTTAGTCATAAGTCGGCCATCTTGGATCGCCATTACGTGAATTGCAACCTATCACACCAGATTTGAGATAAGTGACCTTAAAAATCCCTGTCGATTTATTTTCAAACAAATCTGGTGTTTTTTAAGGCTTTTACATCAAATTTTGACGAAAAGTCGGCCATCTTGGATCCGCCATTTTGTGATTTGGAACCTATCACACCAGATTTGAGAGAAGTGACGTTCAAAATCCCTGTCGATAAATTTTCAAACAAATCTGGTGTTTTTAAAGGCATTGACATCAAATTTTGACGAAAAGTCGGCCATCTTGGACCCGGCATCTTGATTTTTGTAAATGTGCATACGGCTTTTAAAAGTTTTCAGTTCGAGCTTCAAAATAAACCCTTATACGAATTTATTTGTCGCTGAACATTTTGGCGGCAGCACTGAGCCGGTTGATTGATCAAAAATTTTGAGTTTATGGCCGCCATATTGACGTCGCCATTTTGATTTTTGCTAAGGCGCATATGGCTTTTTGTAGCTCTTTGTTCAAGCTTTAAATTGAGACCTCATACGTATTTTTTCGTCGCTTTAAATTTTGGCCGCAGCACTGATCCGGTTGACGTGGAACGTCCCATAATAATTATATAATATTGTTATTATATAATAATTTATGACACTAGAATAGAAAAATAATTATATATATATAATCATAAATATTATATAAAATCATAAATTATGTAACAACAGTTATATATAATTGTCACTATGTAATTTGATTTCTCTATTTATTTTTTATGTTAAGGTACAAAAATAAAATTGTTCAAAAAATGTTGAGACGACTTAAGACATAGGATGTCTATAAACCGTTTTAAAATTCTTGCGACGTTTTATGAATGTTCGAGATACTGCCAAACCAATCGAGAAGAATCTTGGCGCATCGCGAATAATTAGAGTTGAGTCTTTTTCGCTCGCTGTGTTCCGTTTCGGGAATCACGATTCTATTTTCGTCCTAGCTCGAGAGATAGAAAAACCGCGCCTCGTTTTTCTAAGTTCGACTCTCGCTTTGTCTCCGGGCCTCAATGCGAGAGGTAAACACCCGAGACAAAGCGAGAAGTCATATATCATAACAGCGGATCGGTTGTCGACCCCGAGATCAGCTGTTCCGTTAAAAGTTAAAATTCGATGATCTCGCTGACTGGCGACAGCTGATTGGCCCTACGGATTTGCGGCTCGTTACCGGGGGTAGAAAACTCGAGATAATTGCTCGGGAATAAAACTCCCGGCTCTCGCACCCGCGTTTGCACTCAATCTGTAGTTACGGTGACAGTACTTAAAGATAGCTTTCTCGACGCTTTTCGTACTTGCTATAGACCGCTACGTTTCGCTGTACGCTTCTAACTCCGTCGCTCGCGGAATCGCGCTTCAATATCCGTTGCTCGCGGAATCGCGCTCGCTTCTCCGTTACTTGCGGAATAAACTGTAGAAATTGCATAGTGCCTTTGTAAATACACTGACTTGTACAGAGCTTCCTTTATTTTCTATTCTCTCGTGATCGTTCTATCTCTGCTCGCGGTACGATATCGCGCTCACGCTCGGTCCGCTTTGAACAATAAAGAATTTGTCAAAAAGAAGTGATGTTTCATAATGTGTTCCGATTTATGATGTCTTTAGGACATTATTTTAAGGCGTCTTTAAGACGTTCTTTTTAAAATTACCTTTAACATATTGTTACCAAATAAAAATTAATGATGCAGAAATGCGTTACAAGAAGAAAAATATAAAAGAGAAGCTAGTGTTGTTTGATAAATCGATATATAAATAATTTAATATTTATATAACTTTGATAACAATTTAACTATTACAATAAAATAAAGATTAATTTTTATTGTCAATAAAATTATGTTTGTATTTGTTAGTGGACCGCTCGACGTTTTCGCGTTGCGCGCCGTGGAGAGTACAAGAAAATAAGTACAAGAAATAACAGTCAGTCAACTTTATTAAAAGCGGTTTACACTGTATGCGCGTTTCTCTTTCGCGCTCGCTATTTCGCACTCGCTATTTTACTCCGCGTTCTCGACGTCGATCAATGTATCGCGTACGAGTTATGACGGCTCACTGCCCGTCCCGGCCGGAGCAGGCAAGGGATCGCGGCCGGAGCTTCGCGTTAGGCCGCGAGGAATTTGGTGACGCGAGATCCGCTGACTGGCTCCAAATCGACTAGCGCGCAGACTATTGGCCGAGGTACTTGCGATCACGCGATAGACACCTGCGAGCCGTTTGCTCGCAAAACACCCAAAAAAAAAGGGGGGAAGCAAACGCTCGCGGTTTGGAGCCTTTCGAGCGTTCTCGAATAATGCTTGCTGTCTCGTCGAAGTTCGAGAATATTCAGCTCGCATTTATTCAATTCTCAACAGTATTAAATCATTAATATACTGATTTACCTGGTAAATCTAATTTCTATCTCATGTTCTTCTTCTTGTTAATGCGTTTCCGAATATCTTCGCCATAATTATGTCGTTATGATGCTGAATAATGCAAAATATCAGAGTACCTGATTAACTTACAATAAATATTTTTATAGGATGTGTTACATTCAGACTAGCCATGTATTTTAATTGATAAATGTTATAAGTAATATAAATATTATTTAGCTGTACTTACATACATGCTTTAAAAAATCATATATATAAGTACCTAACGTCTGTATGTATGTATGTATGTCTGACCGCAAACTACTCATTCGTTAATGGACCGAATCTTAAAGAATTGTATATAAAATAGGGGTAGAAATTTCCGGGAATGGCGGTGGTGGGGTTAATTTTTCGTTACCGATTTTTTTTAAACCGGTTGCGTAATTTTTCTAATTTTTCGGGAATTAATTGACCGAATCTTAAAGAAATAAACGTAATAAAATTAATAATAAATAAATATAATAAAATATAAATAAAAAAATAAATATAAATAAATATAAATTAAAAAATTAACAAATGGTATCGCTCATAGGTCGATTAGTTTAAAAAAATAGCCCAATATCTCAAAATTTGCGGAAATTAGAAAACACACAGGCATTTATGATGGAGTTCCCCCGTAGCCCTCGATGGGGGAGCAGGCGGAAAGTATAATGGAGAAAAAAAGGGTGTCGCGGGAGAAGGAGAAGGTGGAGGATGGAAGTTAGGTGCGAAGGAGGATGAAAGGAGGCAGAGGAATTGGAGGCGAGGGTGAAAGTGAAGTGGTGAGACAGGAATTGGCAGGAGTAGAGAAAGTCGGGGAAAGAGGTTAGGTCAGGTGAAAGCCAGGAGAGAAAGGAGAAGAGAAGATAGCGAGGATGCTTACCTGCCGGGCGTGGCGGCGTGGAGGCGCCGGGGCGGCCGTGAGGGTGAGCAAACTCGAAGGGACGAGAGGAGGCCGGGGAACCGGCGAGTCGGCAAAGTGGAGAGGCGAGGTACCGACGAGGAGAGTTCGACCGGGGATCGAGCGAGTCGATAAGGAGGGGAGGCCGGGGTCGCTGGATCGACAGGAAGATCGATGGAGCGGCCCGGTAGAGGGATGCGAGTGCGGCGTGACAGTCGGGGTACGACATGTGCCATTAGATTGCACGAGCCAGATACGTGAGTACGCGTTATATCTTGAGGCCTCCCGGGTGCATAGCGAGAGAAGAGAAGCGGAAGGAAGTGCGACTGTAAGTAGGAGAGAGGAAGGAGAAGGAGGAGTGAAGTGAGCAAGGCTGAAGTGAAAGGGGCGAGAGGAAGGGTGGGGGATAGTAGGTAGGAAGGGTGGAGAAGGAGGGGGAGAAGAGAGCCAGCCAAGGAGGGGAGAAGAGAGGGGAAGGGGGAGTGAAGAGAAGAGGGTACTTGGGCTGGAAGAAGGAAGGTGGAAGAGAAGAAAGAGCGCAGAGGCAAGGCGGAAGGGCGGCAGAAAGGAAGAGGATAAGAGGGAGAAGACAAGGAGAATGAGGGAGAGAGTGAAGAGGATGGAGGAGGAGAGGGAGCAAAAGGAGAGAAGGAAGAGAAATGTAATTTGGAGGGGGCTGGATGAGAGGGATGCGGAAGAAGGAAAGGGTTTTATGGAGAGGGTGACGGAGAATGTAATGGGAAAGATGCCGAGGCTAAGAAGGGGAAAAATAAATATATATCTCTATCTTATCTAATATACATGTAGGGTTACGATTCCGAGGATGGTGTAAGAACAAACGTTTTCTTTGTAAAAAAAACTAAATGACTTTAATACGGATAAAGTATAATCAGTCTTTCTCGGAGCGTGGTCGACTGCACACTGCTGTCCCCGCGCGAACGTCTCACGCACGTGCCATCTGCCGATGGCGCCACCGAACTCGGGGCCCACTCCTACACTCGGCCATTCTGCTAATCTTCGGTCCCCGAAGAGTCATCTCCCTGGTACTGGTATGGCTTCATGTAGTCCGCTCCAGTAGTAGTTATTTTCGGACCTTCTCCTTCTCCAACTCAAATCACCTTGTAACGACGATTGCCATTAACCTGCGATACTTTGTATGGACCGATAAACTTCTTTTTAATTTTCAGTCCGGGACCAAATTGTGTCCGTTTGATGGCTACGATATCGCCCTTCTTGTACAATGTAGCGGCCTTGCGGTTTCGGTTGAACGTACGCCGGTTTTCTTCTTGTATCTACAAATTCGCCTTGGCTAAACTACGTAGACAAATGTATAATAGGCTCTGAGTAAGAACAAGTTAAGAGATAATGGGCTGTGAGAGCCGACGCAAGATCGAATATGCGGAAAACTATATTTATCTTAGTCAATACATTAAAACAATAAAATTCAAACGTTTCGGCCCTAAATCGGGCCCTCTTCAGTGACTCATGTATAAAAAAAGTTAATATGTACACATCGACGCGGTATCGCAATGGCCAAGTACAAGATCAAAATGCACGCATACAATGATATCGCAATCGGTTGATGCGAAACGCAAGCGCAGATATTGTGATTCGCATTTGGAGGACGTCAGGTGCATGTTCATATCTCTCTGCAAGTATATGTTATGGCGCGTGTGTCCGGTAAGCACCGCCGAAGCAATTGACAGCGGGAATGAAAGGGGGAGAGACGAAAGCAGCAAACTGTGGCCCGACAGAACTACCGAATGTAATAACCATTAGGACCATTATAAGAGATGGAAATTATGCATAACTTACTGCGTGCTACGTGAAACGCATTCACATGTCTCTGAGATATTCCCTGTGTGGAGACCGATATGTGTTCGTCGGCATCTGAACCACGAATGTGAATTCAAAGCGCACGCCGTGATCTCAAGAGCACGCGAACGTATAATTAAAAACAAATATACATCGCCGAACACATGGTCGCAACAAGCGCACGCATGATCTCAAGAGCACGCGAACGTATAATAAAAAACAAATATACATCGCCGATCACACGGTCGCAACAGGAGAATTCATCGGGCTTTCCTAAACATTAGAGCGACGCTTTATTTTATTTATTAGCGGGAGATATGATTCGCCTAGAAAGTCAGTGTCAGTTTGTAAATTTACACCGTTGTGCTGCAGCCCGATGTGCAACATTTCAGAAACCAAGCGTCTGATATAAAACGGTTCTTTGTCGAGGATTGCGGCACTCCCGAAATCAAACTTGTGATTGTGATCCATGCAATGCATCTGCACTACAGAAAGCCCCCCCCGGATTTACTCGTTTATGTTCCCTGATACGAGTTCCCAAAAGTCTGCCCGTCTGTCCCGTGTAAGAAGCATCGCAGTCAGCGCAATTAATGCGATACACGACGTTGCTTTGAGAAGCATTGTCGACATTGTCCTTATGTACTTTAATAAGGCCATTAAGTCGGTTAAAGCCGTAAAAACTCAATTTTTTGTCCATAGTGCTAGCAAGATGAGTAAATTTTTCCGAGATATTTCTCACGTACGGAACAGACAGATAAGACCTGCCGCTTGGCTCTTTGTCGTTCAGAGGCCCCGAGAGAGATTTTTTAAAAAGAGATTTAAGCTTTCCCACAATTATCGCGAAAACGAAGTCCAGTGGGTAATCATTCTCAAGTAAGAGAGTAATGGCCAGAGACAGATTTTTTTGGTGGAAACTGGGATGGGATAGTCTGAACGCTCTGTCAATTAATCCCATAGCTACCCCCCTCTTTTGGCTACTCGGATGGCTGGAAAAGAAGCTGAGATATCGTCCAGAAAAAGTCGGTTTGTGATACTAATCAAATATCACTCTTTCATTGGCAACTATTATGGTGGTGTCTTGAAAATTAAGGGTGTTGTTATTACTGATTTCTATTGTGAACTTTAGCCTGTTGTGAATGGAGTTAAAATTATCAAGAGTGTCTTGCAAAAACTCACGAGGCGCTGCAGATGCAACGTCGTCGACATAGCGGAAATAAAAAGGTGGGATGTATTTGAGTCGCTTCAAGGCCTTATTCTCAAGATCCCGCATGACAATCTCTGCAGCGTCAGGGGACAAAGGAGACCCCATAGGACTGCCGTGTGTCTGTCTATAAATGACATTGTCAAAGGTGAAGTACGTAGAGTCGAGCACGAACCTGATAGCGGCCACAAATTCATCCCGCGGTAATTTAGTATTTGGAGCTATGAGATTCCATTGTCTACATATGCTGTCAATGACTAGGTCGGTCGGAACATTCGTAAAAAGCGAGATAACATCTAAAGAAAATAGAACGAATCCAGGGGGAAACTCTTTGTTCTTCAGCTTTTCAACAAGTGTAAAGCTGTCCTTAACGCTGGAATCACTTATAGGCAGACTCTTATGTAGGATCTAAAATATGAAATATCCTAAAATTGATGTGTTTATGATTTTATATTAATACTTTTTTTATATTATAGGGTGTTCCAGGTCAGGTTAATAAAACTTCAGAGTCTTATAGGAAATTGAATTGGGAACAAAAAGGTTTCTACAAACATAGGTCCGGAAACGCTTCGTTAAAAAGTTATAGCTAATAAATACTTCAACAAATCACGTTTTTTTATGACTTTTAAAAATAATTAACTACTAATTGTTACACTAATAGCGTTTTCTACTGGTAAAACTAGTGCAACATTGGTGCACACTGAGTGCAATTTTATTGTTCCACTGTGAAAATTAGTCACATATTTTCAGTTGTTACGTCCTGCGAATTCCACGATTTCCCTTTTTCGCGGAAATTCCTAGTAAGCGCTTAAGATATCCCTTAAGGTAAGGATAAATAAACTGAGCACGGACGGTTATCGATCGGCGAGTGAGCTTTGATCTCCTCACATTCCTTTTTTTATCAAACTACCTATTTGCTTGGGCAACTAAAAGCAACCTTCCAGATGACGAATTACTGACAGACGGGGCATACGTGACCAGATTCTCATCAACCTTGTCCCGGCCATAAACCCGGCGACACGACGCGTCAAAGAGGTCTTAATTCCAGACAGGGTCTAATGGGGATCTTTATTGCATCGCGCGATTATGCCAAAATTACCCGCGCAATGTTCCGACAAACAAAAACAAGGTCTAAAACGTGCTTTTAGAAATCTTGTAAGGGCACGTGGCGGAGGTTTCTGTTTGCAATAAAACTGCAATTAAGATTAGAAGGGTATGCATCGTCTGTCAACATGGGAACAGGGTCGCGAGATAGATAACGGACCCTAATAAAAGAGAAATCGGCGATAGTCGAAAACAAATGAGTCACTGGAAGAAGCGATGGGTTGCAACCCCAATAAGACAGTGGAGGCCTTACGAGAAGACTCACCAATGAACAGCCGGAAAAATCGATAACCGTCTCTAGCTTTCTAGGATAGGCGAAAACTTAAGGATCTACCTCTTGGGTGAGAAACATCCTGCCCAATAAGGAATCCTTTAAACCAAAAATTAGAAACATCCCGCCAACCAGATGTTCCCAAAACGAAAACCAGACACCTCCCACAACGAAATCCACCCTTTCCATCCTTGGAACCTTCCTATATAAACCCCGACATTGCGGCACTCCCTCTCAAAAGCTTTCGAGTCTCTTCAAGCCTCTCAAGCCTTAGTCTCGTGCCTTAGTCTCCGCATTATAATCGTGATCTCTTCCGTCTTCGGAGTCACGATTCCGGACTTAGAGTCAGTGCAAGAAATCCGACAGCGGTCCGGCAGGAGACACGACACAGGACGGACGTGCCTACGTGTGCTCCGTATACATATTTTATAAGTGTTCTTAAAACAGTGATTTTTCTGATAACTTTCTACACGTGACGATTCGCGCTACGTTTCTGCGTCGATTAATATACGATTTACATTAATTATGTTGGAACTGCAAAAGTTATCAACATTTTCGTGTCGTGCACGGGCGTGCCTGTGCACTTGATCGTCGAGTGACGCCTCGTGCTAGTCATAAAATATCCGGATATATCCCCAATCCATCATATATCTCGGAAAATTGAACATAAATCCAATACTGGGCGTGTACGTGAATACTGTGACACGAATATTTTTAATAAATTTATATAATTTTTGACAGATATCGACAATAAATCCTGTGCCACGCGTGCAAGTAGAATACGACGAAAATCTGAGAGGCTCGACGGCTTGGACAAATGACCGGCCTTAGAATATTTCTTACAGGGCTTCTATGGACCGTATGTTACTGCTTGAAGAGTGTTTATTTGTGCACATATATATTTTTTGGTGAGTTTTTGACCACCATATGCGTGCTGTCGACGTCCAATTTTCCGTCCTTGCATGTGCCGTATGCGCGGCCATTTCGCGTGGTGCTTACGTGCCGCTCGTCGAGCGTCGCGTATAAGATTTATATGGAGTGAGAAAATTGTTGTCATGGGGATACATTTATGAATAATGCCGGACTCCCCTGTTCTTTTTGTGCCTACGCGATCATATACTGGTGCCGTTGGATGGCCCTCGGTGAATCTATGAATTATGGCTACGTGCATTTCAATACTTCAATCTTATCATAATGACTGACTTTCCGCTAAGATGCGTGTTTCTGATAACTATAGAGTGTATAATATAATATATTTTCTTCTAATATATGCCTTGCGAAACGTGCGTGAATCGCTGTTGCGAGTATTATAATTTAATAGATTAAGAGCATCTTCTCATCCTGTGCGTATAATTGGGTTGCGCTCTGCGTTTTACTTTGTTATTACTATTATATTCTTTGGAGAATCTTTGATTATTTATTGATAAACACATATTGTACAGTGTACTTGGAATCAATCAGGGCTGACTTTGTCCAAACATGATCTATGCGAAATTGCGAAATATTTTACATGTATCGTATTCTTTGAAAACTTTGATTAATTGGACAACCATATACTTTATAATGTATTTGGAATCAGCCAAGACCGACTTTGTCCAAATTCGATTTTGAGAAACTATGAAATGTTTCACCATAGTATGTATTTCTGAAAATTGATTATTTTGATAACTATATACTGCACATACTCACTTAGAATTAAGTAGGGTTGACTTCGTTCAAGTACGATTATTGCGAAATCAAGAAATATTTTCCATTTCTGGAAACTCTGTATATGATTATTTCGAAAGCGAAATGCGTATTTCTGCGTTTTCTTGCCCACGCGCGCGGGATACAACTGGATCAGCTGAATTACACCCATTAGCTGTGAATGTACTCTGGACGAGGTGCATTCATACAAGGGCAAGTCCTAGGGGAAGGCCACCCCGATCAAAAACCAACAATGATACTCATGAAATGTCGGACCAAGAAAGTATAAACTCACCGTTGCTGGGGCCTCGGATCCTCGGCGACCGGCGTACTTCCCCTATCGTCCCTGGGGGGGGGGGGGGGTACGTCGTCATCCTGCGAAGGGCTGTCACCGGCGTTGCCTGCGGGCGCCGGTGATGCATTGGTTACCGCGGATGACAGCATTGACAAGTTGGATGATACTGGCCAAAATACACATTCAACGTTGGAGACTGGCGATGGTTTGGATGATATAGACAACGTATTTCCCCCGTTGCCAAAGATGGGTGTTGACAAGGATAATGTGGAAGATGAGGATGACACCTTGGTGGAGAACGAGCCTTCGATGACCACACCCGTGGAAGTAAATACGGAGATTTTTACCCCATCTGTATCGTACGGAGATAAAAGGACGCAGGTGGAGGACGAGCCTATAAAAATCTCCTCTGACGAGAAAAATATGGTGAAACCTTTCTTGAGAACGCCGCATTACGGTAGGAAGAAGAAAGCCATTGTATTCCCAAAAGATATTTCATCTAGAAAGAGCGTCCTCAAAAAGAGGAACAAATCGCATATTTCGTCGCCCTCTGCGGAGCCGGGCTTAATTGAGCGCACGCTCATTGACACGTTTAATGTGAATGAGCTGCGTGAAACTGACACTGAGGCACTCTCTGAGCTTGCAGTCGACTACGTTAATAAAATGGATGAGATTCGAGCCAAATGTAACAACCTTAATGCAGTTCTGAGTAAGTCTATTAGACTGGGACTCAGCAATGTTTTAGAAATTGTTTCGATTTTGCGAGGGCGTCTGGATCTATCGGGAGATGTTTCTTCCCTGAAACTCCAGAATACAAATCTGACGGTACAACTTCGAAATATGAAACGTGAGGAGGAGATTCTACAGCGGCAGCTGCGATTAGCGGATAATGATAACAAGAAGCTGAAACAAGAAGTAAATATCCTAAAGGAAAAGGTTTCTGGATTGGAAAGTGCCTTCTCGGCACATCGAATTTCGTCTAAGGAGCGCGGAGGTGCACTCGGAAGTGACCCATTTCCTGGTACAAACACGAGTGCTCCTCCCAGTGAGGATGCGACGACCTCTTTTAAGGAAACGGGCCGTATAAAGGAGCTAAAACCGGCAATACGCAAACGCTTTGTGGAGGGAGAGAGACTTGATAATACCCCCTCGCTTGGGTAAGGAATGAAATCCCCTCTTCCACAGAGAATTCCTAAGATAGCAAAGAATAAACCTCTTAAGGGTAAAGTCAATATTGTTTCCGGAGAGTCTGCATTGGAATCGGATGGTACAGTTGGAGTAACACCGAAACATGGCTCTGTGGGGCCGCTAAACGTACGAAGCAGGCAAAATTTATTCCCCCTATGTCTACATCCGACGGTGCGGATGACTCGGGGGATGTTTCCTCGGGTAATGAATTGGAACACCTAAATGAGCAGATCTCTCGTCTGACCGACAGACGACGCCGGTTGCGCGAAAGACTTTCTCAACACTCGGATGAACCCCCGGATAAAGGGTCTCAAGGCGGAAATGTTACTCGGACATATGGATCGTTAAGAAGAACAGGACACACGGACACGGTTTCGGTTCTTCCTCGTACATCGGACACTCAAAGGAAGGCTCGCGCGGCCCCCATGAGTGAGACTGGTGGAACATCATACAGAGGAACCCGTCGACGACCCCCTCGTACCGCGGCGGTTGCAATCACGAGCATTGACTCGAAGACTACTTATGCGGACATGCTCAGGAAAGCTCGTGAAAATATACAGTTAGATACCTTGGGCATTGAAAACTCCAAGATTAGGAGGGGTATCAACGGAGGCGTTATCATCGAAATACCCGGAGTCGATGGTTCTTCTAAAGCAGATATACTCGCGGCAAAGTTGAGGGAAACTCTTGGTAATACCGTTGCGCGTGTCACTAGACCTACCGTAATGGGTGAGCTGAGAGTGTGGAATATGGACAAATCTATTACGACTACAGAAATTCTGAATGTCATTTATGTTATTGGAGACTGTGACGAAGCCGATATCGAGTTGGGTAGTGTTCGACAAATGTCAAACGATCTGTGCTCGGTATGGATCAAATGTCCACTCTCGGCGGCTAGTAGAGTCACATCGTCAGGAAAATTAAAAATCGGGTGGACGATCGCACGCGTGGAGCTACTCTAATCCAGGCCGGTACAATGCTATAAGTGTTGGCGCTTCGGCCACGTACGAAACACCTGCGACTTCCCGGAAGATCGCACTGGCGCGTGTTTCAAGTGCGGTACCAAAGAACATCTGATTGGAGCCTGCAAAGCTGATCCCTGCTGCGTGATTTGCAAGGGAGCGGGGAGATCAGATAACCATCGGCTTGGTTCCTCCGATGGCTGCTTTATTAAGGAACCCACAAGACCACGAGGACGAAGACAACAATGACTCTTTGTTTGCAAATAAACTTAAATAGGCATAAGGAGGCCCAAGACCTCTTGATACACCATTCGGAGGAGATGGGGGCTGCCGTGTGCGCGGTATCCAAACCTGCCCGCACATCCAGCCCCCATCAACAATGGTTTTATAGCCGAAACGCTCTATCGACAATATTCATTAACACGAGACTCGCTGCCTACCCCGCGGTTCTATTGGCGCAGGGTCAAAACTCGGTACTCATTAAGTACGGAAATATATTTATTGCATCCTGCTATATCTCTCCGAACGTCTATCGTGGCGGTTACTCGGATTTTCTGGAAGAGTTATCTAATCTGTTTTCGAGTGTTGGGCATAATAATAGGCTTCTCCTGTGCGGAGACTTCAATGCTCACGCTAGTCCCTGGGGATGTGAATCTACTGACTTTAAGGGAGAACTGCTAGAGGATTGGGCAGCGCAATTGGATCTTCGCCTATTAAATGTAGGTAACAATCCTACCTTCGTGGGTCACCGGGGAAGCTCAATAATCGATCTAACCTGGGCCTCCCCCGATCTCTCCCGCAGTATTCGTGGTTGGGCCGTGCGGGATGACATGGAGTACATGTCGGACCACTTGTACATCGTTTTCGAAATCGCTGTTTCACCTTCGCTATCACAACGCCCGCTGAGACCTCCACCGTCTCGATGGAATTTCAAGAAGATGGACGTGGAATTATACCAGGCTGCAATTGAATGGACATGCGCAGTAAGTCCCTCTGACCTGGACTTCATGATTAACGCGGTACCCGACCGCTGGATTCACGACTGCATTGCCGGGGCGTGCAGAGCTGCAGTTCCTCGTCTTCAAGCTCGCAGGTCTTCGCATGCATACTGGTGGAACGAGAGGATCGCACAACTACGGGCCGCGTCTATCTCGGCTAGAAGAGTATGGACTCGTGGTCGCGGTAGAGACTTGCCGGAAATTTCTAAATACAAAAGGACGAATTATGTTCTGCCCAACCAGGAACTGAAAAACGAAATACGTAGAGCGAAATCGGAAGCCTGGAAAGAGTTAGTCTCCACTCTAGATGAAGACCCGTGGGGCCTTCCGTATAAAATTGTTCTGAGTAAACTGCGAAAATCTACCCCCGGTCTTGCTGTAACTTTGGAGCCGGATATTCTGGAGCGTCTCTTGGATAGCCTGTTCCCTCCGGGCAGGGAGTTGATGCCGACTGATCTTGGGAATTGCGAGGATGGGAGAACTCCCATCACCGCAACGGAAGTTGCAAATCCCATTGCTGCAAAAAAGGATTGCAGCACGGCTCCTGGGCCAGACGGCTTCAAAGCGACTGCACTTAAGGAAATTTCACCTGTTATGGTACACCGCTTGGCCCAGTGTTATAACGTATATATGCAACACGGTACTTTTCCAAAGAGCTGGAAAGTGGCCGATTTGATTTTGATCCCGAAAGGGGAAGTTCCCCTGGTGAGGTTCCAAAAGCTCGCCCAATCTGCCTCCTTAACGAGGTGGGGAAGACATTTGAGCGCGTCATTGCGAATCGCCTAATTACCCACATGGAGGAAAATCCATCTTCGGACTTGTCTAGCAATCAATTCGGTTTCAGGAAGATGCGCTCGACGACCGATGCCCTCTTCCTTTTTAAAAGTATTGTAAAATGGTAAAGTGGCGTTGGCCTTGTCCCTTGATATAAAGAATGCATTCAATTCTGTAAGGCTTTCTAGTATCCGCAGGGCTCTTCGAAGTAAACGTTTCCCTTTGTACCTTCGACGCATCGTGGAAGATTATTTAAAGGATAGAAAAATAAGGTACGTCACGCCGGATGGTACTCGCCGTACGAGACGCGTAAACAGGGGGGTCCCGCAAGGTTCGGTGTTGGGCCCCCTGTTATGGAATATTACGTTCGATCAAGTGCTCCGGACAATGCTATTTGAAGATTGCCACATAGTGTGCTACGCTGATGACACACTACTGGTGGTAGTCGAGAAGAATTTCGATGCCGCATGTGCCCTTGCGGCTGAGTGTTTGGAGAGGATGCTGATAAACATTCGAGATTTAGGACTCGAGATTTCCTGGGATAAATCCGAGGCTGTTTTCTTCGGGCGCTGCCCTCGCGACTCTTACTTTATTTATAAGGGAATTAGAATTAAAATATCCGGCAATATGAAATATTTGGGTGTGTACGTCGATAAGAGGCTAAATTTCTGTACCCACTTTAAGTACGCTGCGTCCAAGGCTTCCAGAGTTGGTGGAGCGCTCTGTGGGATCTTGCCAAATTTGCGTGGCCCGATAGAGAATAAGAGAAGACTATACTTCAGCGTTATTCTCTCGATTGTACTTTATGCGGCCCCGATCTGGAGCGTTGAGTTAGAGGCGTCAGAAAACCAGAGAAGACTTTTTCGCCGGGTGTTTCGTGTCACGGCCTCGCGAACAGTTATGTCATATCGCACAGTATCATATGAGGCGGCTTCACTTTTGGCGAGAATTCCGCCTCTGCACTTATATGCCGCCTATCTGCGGAAGGTCTATTTGAGACTTCGAGAACTTAAGGAATTGGGCACCATCACGGAGGATTCCCCTAGGGCAGAGCGAGCGGTAGAGTGGCTTGAGTTGCGTAGGCAGTGGCCATGCACATCACGAATCATTATCTGCCGGGCAAAAGAACTAGAGATGCCATTGCCCCTAATTTTGAGGAGTGGATCAATCGGAATACTGGCTTCTTGACCTTTAAGACCACCCAGATCCTTACAAGACATGGGTACTTTAGGTCCTTTTTGCACCGAATAGGAAAAGAGACAAGTCCTATATGTAGATACTGTCGAACAGCCGAAGACACGGCTGAGCATACGCTTGCTGTATGTCAGTTTTGGGGTCTTGAGCGTGGCGAGCTCACTGCAGCCCTGGGGCAGGACTTAACTTTGGCTGCAGTCGTCGCACGCATATGCAAATCTCGTGAGGCTTGGAGAGCCTTTTCAACTTTTGCGGAAAGAGTGCTCAGAAAGGAGGATGACGAGCGTAGAAGACAGCTCGGGGATGTCAAGACTGACGAAGATATGGATGGAGACGGTGCGTAGCGTCCTGTTGCGTTTGATTGCGAACTCTAGTATGTAAATATGTAAATACGCGGCGTAAATATGTAAATCCTGCGGCGTGCGTCGTTTTTTCTTTCATGCGTTTTGCGTGCGTTTTCTTTTGGGGTCTTTGGCGTACTTTCCGGGGGGCGGTGGGGCGCCGGCCGGCGGCGGGCTTCCCTCCTCCTGGGGTCCAACGCGTCGCCTAGTGCGACGCTGCCGGATCCCTGGGGGGCTGGTGGCCCGGGGGCGGTCGGCGCTCGTCGTTTTCCCGGGGTCGCCGAGAGCCCCTTTTCTTTCTGTCTTTGGGGTGCCCGCCGTTTCTGGCTGCGGGGTCCTTCCTGGGGGTTGGTCGGCCGGGGCTTGCCGCTCGCTGCTTTTCGGAGCTCCGGCCCCATTGCTTGTGCAATGGTTGCCGGTAGCCCCTTGTGGCGGCGGGCCGCGGTTGGCCGTCCCCTGGTGGGTCTTCGTGGTCTCGCGGCGGTGGCTCTAGAATCTTTGTGCGTTTTTTTTTTCGCGCCTCTTCCCTTGGTCTATGGGCCTGGGGGAGAGTGCGAACTTTCTGATGGATCTTTGTGCGCTCTCACCTCCCCCTTCTGCTTATTGTCAATTTCCCTGACCGGGGGTTGGAGTTGGCCGGCCGTGCTGCGTGGGAGAAGCGGACGTGAATCCCGCCGCCGCTTCGAGCCGATCCTCGGGATGCGTTTTACTGCGGCGTTATATGCATTATGTACTTATGCGTAGGATGAGCTGGGGATGTGTGGGATGTGCGCGGGGGATTCCGATTTTCGAGCGTACAACCGGTAGAGGACCGGTTATTGTGTGGTGGTGAGTGTATGTTACCTCCCCCCCCCCTCTTCGTGTGGTGGTGGGTACTGGTTTTTTCCACCTTCCTGTGAAAGACGTGTGGATTCACGTCCTTGCTCTGTGCTTTGTGGAACCCCTCTCCGGATAGAGGGGGTTCCTGTTCGTTTAGGTTCGTGCGCGTGCGTGTACATGTACTTGGGATGTGGATTTCCCCCCAGGAATTTTTCCGCAGCCGATGAAGGGACCCCTCAATGATATAACTGCCCGCGGTTATTATCATGAGGGCTCCCCGAGGTGGTGAAATGACGAAGGATTCTTTCCCTCGCCATTTGACTAGGAGTACTTTCTTGTGGGGATTGAAGCACTCCTGGTTTGATCCCTTCGTGTGGTCTCCTTTGTCTGGTTTACGTTTTTTCTGTCGCCTCTGCGAGAGGACTGTTACGCTGTGTGAAGTAATACCTCGTGTCTCCCGCGTGACGTAACTGTGGTCCAGCGTGCTGATTGTCTGGGAGAGAGTTTTTTAGTAGGTGCAAGCCCCACATATCCCGGGGGCCGGCCCCCGGTAGAATGCGCGAGGCATTTTCTCTCTTCCTCCGAAACAAAAAAAAATCCGACAGCACATCAGTCACTCCGACTCATCCTCCAACCAAGGTCCATTTCGGGAAGTAGTCCGCTCCAACGTTTGGAAACTCATCAAGTAGTAAGTCCTATACATATATATATATATATGTATAGGTCCTAAGGCCAGCTCAGCGAGGACAGAAACCTCGCGTAGAGCAAAAGGGCAAAAGCTGGCTTGATCTCGATGTTCAGTACGCATAGAGACTGCGAAAGCACGGCCTATCGATCCTTTTGGCTTGAAGAGTTTTCAGCAAGAAGTATCATTGCCACCTTTGACTAGAGAGGATACGGCCTTAAAAAAAGAACCGATATATATATATATATATATCGGTTCTTTTTTTTATATATATTCTCGTGTTTGGAAAGTCTCTCGGTCATACATTAACCCCTCCAACCTCTAACTCCTTTTGATCATCTCGTTTATTCCGAATTAGCTGAATTATCGGCGGACTTGGAGTAATCTTCTCCCCCTATTACTTCCGAATTAGCTGAATTATCGGCGGACTCGGAGTAATCTTCTCCCCCTATTACTTCCGAATTAGCTGAATTATCGGCGGACTCGGAGTAATCTTCTCTCCCTATTACTTCCGAATTAGCTGAATTCGGAATCGTCGAAACAAGCAGGCGTGAAGGAGACTTAACCCTTAAATGCCACCCGGGGTCCAGCGGACCCCAGACCCTTTAGAATAATATATTTTCAAATGTTCCTGCCAAATATGGAGCTCA
Organism: Temnothorax nylanderi; assembly: GCF_030848795.1. Taxonomy (NCBI): domain Eukaryota; kingdom Metazoa; phylum Arthropoda; class Insecta; order Hymenoptera; family Formicidae; genus Temnothorax; species Temnothorax nylanderi. The sequence goes on along the minus strand of NW_027249677.1, from coordinate 62,760 downwards.
TATTTATTTATTTATTATTTTTTATTTTTTTGATTTTGGAGCCAACATTTTAACTGTTGGCGATCTTAATTTTTTATACTATGTTGAAATTGAAATTTTAACAATATAAGCATTTTATTCTCTTTTCTAAGCCTTGAACAACATTAAAAATAATTTTCATAACTAAATATCAAAAAATCAATAAGTAAGGAGACATTTTTCATGCTGGGGTCTTTTAGACCCCATGTGTCATTTACGAGATTCTTGAGAGGTGTGGCATTTAAGGGTTAAGAAAATAATATTAGAGTTCCTCCGACACGAACGGGAGAACGCCGGTTCTCCGCGGCTTGCCACCCCGCCGCCTCCACCAGGTCTCCCGGAGGAAGCGCCTTCGCCGCCGCGCCAGTCGCCCCCTTCTCGCCCCCTTAGTTATCGCGTGCTCCCCGACACACCTGATTCTTCCCCCCTGCTCGAACCTTCGTATTCCCCGGTTCGCTCCGGGAAACTTCCCGATTCTCCCTCCCCCGCACCTTCCTCCAATCCTTCCCCCATACAGGAGAGATCATATTCTCCTGTTCCTTTCGAGGAACTTTCCAGAGGGCCATCCCCGGCGCTGTCGACCACCTCGAGAGCTGAGGTTCTCGAGGAAGATCCTCAACACCCACATTTCCTTCTTAATATACCCGCGTATTTTCCCCCCTATACTAAACACATTCCTGAAGGGACTCTTACCATTGGTCCCGGGGAGTTCGACATTAACGAACTCCGCTCGGTCATCCTCAGGGCCAATCCTCGCCACTTCATTCTCGTTTTTATCCCCGACCATGAATTCCCGTATAAAATTCCCGTTTACCTCCTAAAAGATTTATTCAACCGCTCCACAGCCACCCTCGAGGAAGTAGTCGATCCCGAGGTGATCACCCTAGACTAATAATTAACACACCCTATAATATAAATACTATTTAATTTTTTTATGTTTTAATTTAATTAACTTACACACAAACACCACACTTAGTTAAATTCATGTAATCTCACTTCTGATTCCGATTGTAATATTAGCGGGCAGGATGTTTATTGAATAGGTTTCCCCTTAAAATCCTGCCCGATCACCCCCGCACTAATGTAACACCCGCGGTAACTACACACTCACACACACAAATGACATACATTCCGCTTCCGTTCATTTATCTCAATTGCCTGATAATCTTACTCGATGTCACTGACAAACATTATTTTATTGTAAGAAATGTTTAATTTGTTTGTAAGATTAAATTCTATGTTTCTTTATTTTAAATAAGACCTCGCTCTCAAATCCTTTCCACCTCTCGAAATCGCACGAGGTCCGATCCTAAGTTAAAGGGATTAAATTCCCTGACTTAAAAGAGGACCGACGATCGCACCGCTCACGGAAGGCGTCCTACCGTCCCTACGAACGTTGACCCTTCCTGAGCCATCGAAAGTGCGTTCGGCTCGCGTTCCTTCGCTTCCCAGTTTTCTTACTCTAATCCCGGGGTTGGACGTAACACAGTGTTCAATATTCTACTGACAAAACTGGTGCAAAAGTATTGCACCAGGTGCAACTTTTGCTCCACCGTCTTTAAAGACGGTGGAATACTAGTGCAAGTTGAAGTTGAGTTGTTTTTGTGCTTTAAGATATGATATTACGTTAAGATGATATTATAGTATTCTAAACTTCATATAAAAACAATATTGTTTTTAGTTTTGACGTGTCTAATAAACTGCGCAATGTCATTAACATCTTGACATGTAAAAATCTTGAAATTTTTAGAAACTAAAGAAATAAATCAGAATATTTTTGTAAAATAAGCAATTTATGTTTGTATTTACATGTATTTTCACTATTCACAAGGAAAGGTACGGAAGTGTCCTCTTCCGATTTTGATTAGCTTTTAATATGTTGTTTTCTGGACAAAAATAAGCGACACGTATTTTTTTTATACGTGCCCATACGCATGTTTAGGGGGTAAATGTCTATCCAGACAAATTTGCATAGCGCATAAACATAAGCATAAGAAAATTGATTGGTCCATATACATATGCATAAGGAAATAGACCAATCCATTTCTTTATGCATATGCTTATGCACTTATGCAAGTTTGTCTGGATTGACCTTCAGACATCCCTTTGAAAAAAATCGTCTTTTCTCTTTCGGGCCGAATATCTCCGAAACTATAAAAGATAGAAGAAATTTTTTAAACAAAAGTTGAATGGTTTGAAGAGCACTTTAGAATAATGACAAAATAAAATTTTTTATTTTTTTATTTTTATTTTTATTTTTATTAAAAAATAAAAATTTTAACATTTATCATTGTTTTAAAGTACTCTTTAAACCATTCAACTTTTATTTTAAAAAAAATTTTCTATTTTTTATAGTTTCGGAGGTATTCGGCCCGAAAGAGAAAAACCGATTTTTTTCAGAGGGGTGTTTCAGCCCCTAAATATGCGTATATGGGCACGTATTAAAAAATACGTCTCTTATTTTTGTCTAAAAAAAAACACTTTAAAAATTCATTAAAATCGGAGAGGGACACTTTCTCTCCTTTTTAGATAAAGTTATAAAATAGATAAGGTAAAGTGCCCTTTCGTCCCCTTAAGAGTTTTTGGCTCGTATATAAAAACTAATTCATACTAAAATCTGAAAAAATTCGTATAATTACCTTGAAACCTTAGCAATAAAGCCTTGTAATTCATATTTCATAAAAGTTCATACACACAGAATAAAAAATAAAATGTGAAAAAATGCGTTTTTCGACTTTCAAAAAAAAGTAGTCGTAATTTTGTCCTCTTCTCATACACTAACGTTGAATCAACATCTTAAAAACATACATTGAATTTCAAAAATTACAATATTGTATCAACGTTGCAAACAATAGATTCAACGTAGATTGAATGTTGAAGAGACATTGCACAAACGTCTAATGTCCGCTGAATTGCAATGTCTTGTAGACGTCTACAAGACATTGCAATTCAACATTTAAAAAAAAACGTTTTCATATAGCAGTAAAAGTAATCCTAATACGTTGCCACAGACGTCATTTATCAGATACATCAGATTTTAACGAATAAATATTGCGGGTACATATGTATGTACATATCTTCAGAGTGTAAAAAAAAATCTTGTAATAATATATTAACTGGCAAATATTAAAAACAATGCAACAACAATTAAATTGTTAAATACTGATTAACATTAGCCGCGTTTAGCAGAACGTGTCTTTTTCACAACTTTTGGAAATTTTCGGAGCTTAGATTGGATTATTCCTAGGATCTAAAAGAATAAAATCAAATCTCAGCTCAGAAAGTTTCCAACAATTGCAAAATAAACGTTCTGCTAAACGCGGCCATTTATTCAATTTACGTATGATGTAGATTTCATAAAATATTAAAAAAGATATTTTTTATTTAAAATAACTATTAACATATATATATATATATATTTCTCCCCTATATACTAATGTCTCCCCTATAAATATATATATATATATTTATATATAGGGGAGAAGGAGTCACTTTTTAGGGCAGAGGCAGTTTAAGACATCTCGAATAAAGAACAAATTTGTCACTTTTTTTCATGTTAAACGCATTTCTCGGTTGGCAACCGGTTAATAGATAAACTTCACATAAGAACTTCCGCGCTGTTAGCTGTTAAACTAATCTACAAGCTGTTAGTGATTTTCGCTGGCTGTTGTAATTATTTTGGCTCGCAAATGTAAGTATTTTTATATTAAACTATTGCTTAAAAGGAAATTCACTTGTATGTTCTGGTTATGATTATATGTTTTGCGTTGTAATGAACGAAATACAACAACATAATTTAATAAAAGAGTTGATATAAAATATTACGTTTTCTTTTTTCAAGTTAGGGTTAAGGCAGTATTGGACAAAGAGAAATTTGAGAAAAAGAGAGAGAAAGTGAGACTAATTCTTGCTTAATTAAATTCCAATAGGTGAACACTTATGTTTATTTAATTGCCTACTACAAATTACGGTCCTGTGAACTTGGCACACCATACCTAAAAATCTTCAATTTTTTTTAGAGTTCTGACTTTTTTTTGAATAGTTCTAGAGGTATATATAAGCATTTTAAATAGTTCCGATGATTAAATACAAAAAATCGAATTTGAAAATATGGTGCGCTAAGTTCACGCAGCGCACCAAATCATGAAAATCAATTATTTCTTCGGAGTTCTAGTTTGTTTTACAATAGTTCTACAGTTCTATATCAAATATATCAATAGTTCTAGCAATTAGAAGCAAAAAATCGATTTCTGAAAATCCAGTGCCCAAACTGTAACACCTATCTAAGAAAGGTAACAGTTCCGACCGGATCGTATTTTTGTGACATTTCACGTAGTTTTGCAAGAAATTTATTCACTTTCCAGTAATGCAATTATTTTTAAATAAAAACTATATTTAACACATAAAAAATTTTTATTTCAGAAAAATTTTTTTACACGTTCTAGCCGATCTGATAAGAGTTCTGCGTAGCGTTCCCTAAGTTCTACAAAAAAGTTATATAAGTTTAGTCTGTGAAATAATTATTTTTCAAGTTTTCGCTGCTTTTAACATTTAAAAATCAACTTTTCGACGATTTTTGACAGTTCTGTGAGTTTTATTATAATTATCCTGTAGTTCTGAACGTATTTTAACATTTTCCAAAGAGTTCTAGTGATAAAAATTATGTGATAATTTTTTAAACAATTTTTTCTTTTAAGAAAGTCGCATTTACGGGTTTCTAGGTGTGGCGCTAGCGGATTTTCGACAGTTCTGTGAGTTTTATTTCAATTATATTGTAGTTCTGAACGTATTCTAACATTTTCCGAAGAGTTCTGGCGATAAGCATTATTTATTCATTTTTTAAACAATTTTTTCTCTTAAGAAAGCCGCATTTACGGGTTTCTAGGTGTGGCGCTGGCGGATTTTCGACAGTTCTGTGAGTTTTATTACAATTATATTGTAGTTCTGAACGTATTCTAACATTTTCCGAAGAGTTCCGGCGATAAGCATTATTTATTCATTTTTTAAACAATTTTTTCTCTTAACCCTAGAGAGCATTTCTTAATTTTCTCATACGTGAAAGGCCAAGCGGGGTAATAAATTACCCCAAATTTGTACCGCGTGTATAATGTTTCTATTTGTTGTTAGGAAACTTTGTAATAGATAATTTTGTTTGCTCTTTAATAGGGAAGACGATAGTAGTCATCAGTTTCTGGTAGTAAAAAAAAAACAGTAAAAAAATTTCGAAAAACAAAACAATGGAAACGAACCTTCCTAAGTCAGGGGCGTAATTTGAATTTCGCGTGGGGTAACGTATTACCCCACAAATGCTCTCTAGGGTTAAGAAAGCCGCATTTACGGGTTTCTAGGTGAGGCGCTGGCGCTTACATAATTTTTATCGTTAGAACTCTTTGGAAAATGTTAGAATACGTTCAAAACTACAGGATAATTATATAATAGGGCTCACAGAACTGTCGAAAATCGGTCAGCGCCTCACCTAGAAGCTCGTAAATGCGGCTTTCTCGGGAGAAAAAACACTACACGGCGCGGCGATGCCACATGTTCACGTCGCGTACAGCTGATCGAAAGGCCGACAAGAAACGCGACGATTCATCAACTTTTGATTGAATTTTTGGCCTTATTACACGTCAACGTCGTTTTGCCTTATACTTAACAAGTGCTAGAAGAATCAAATAATGTTATTTTCAGTTTTTTGAACTTGTTTCTTTACAGATAGTGAGTGAAATCCTCGAAAAATGTGTGTTTTCGGTACAATTTCCCGTAAAACCTATGTTAAAAATGCCAACTTTGAGATTTAATATCTCAAAAACTAGACGTCAGATCTTCTCAAAATTGCAAATTTAAGTGTATTTAGGTTTTCTTTATAACATATTTTTTAATCAGATTTTTTTCTTTGACATGCTCTGATGGCCCAATCACCTTAAGAGAAAAAATTGTTTAAAAAATGAATAAATAATGCTTATCGCCGGAACTCTTCGGAAAATGTTAGAATACGTTCAGAACTACAATATAATTGTAATAAAACTCACAGAACTGTCGAAAATCCGCCAGCGCCACACCTAGAAACCCGTAAATGCGGCTTTCTTAAGAGAAAAAATTGTTTAAAAAATGAATAAATAATGCTTATCGCCAGAACTCTTCGGAAAATGTTAGAATACGTTCAGAACTACAATATAATTGAAATAAAACTCACAGAACTGTCGAAAATCCGCTAGCGCCACACCTAGAAACCCGTAAATGCGACTTTCTTAAAAGAAAAAATTGTTTAAAAAATTATCACATAATTTTTATCACTAGAACTCTTTGGAAAATGTTAAAATACGTTCAGAACTACAGGATAATTATAATAAAACTCACAGAACTGTCAAAAATCGTCGAAAAGTTGATTTTTAAATGTTAAAAGCAGCGAAAACTTGAAAAATAATTATTTCACAGACTAAACTTATATAACTTTTTTGTAGAACTTAGGGAACGTTACGCAGAACTCTTATCAGATCGGCTAGAACGTGTAAAAAAATTTTTCTGAAAAAAAAATTTTTTATGTGTTAAATATAGTTTTTATTTAAAAATAATTGCATTACTGGAAAGTGAATAAATTTCTTGCAAAACTTCGTGAAATGTCACAAAAATACGATCCGGTCGGAACTGTTACCTTTCTTAGATAGGTGTTACAGTTTGGGCACTGGATTTTCAGAAATCGATTTTTTGCTTCTAATTGCTAGAACTATTGATATATTTGATATAGAACTGTAGAACTATTGTAAAACAAACCAGAACTCCGAAGAAATAATTGATTTTTATGATTTGGTGCGCTGCGTGAACTTAGCGCACCATATTTTCAAATTCGATTTTTTTGTATTTAATCATCGGAACTATTTAAAATGCTTATATAGAACTCTAGAACTATTCAAAAGAAAGTCAGAACTCTAAAAAAAATTGAAGATTTTTAGGTATGGTGTGCCAAGTTCACAGGACCACAAATTACCTACGGTATTGTTAAAGAAAAAAATATATTATCTATTAATTTTTAATATACTTTTTAAATATATTAAAAATATATTAAAAGAGGTTTGTAAGATGTTGCCTAGCAAGAGATTTATTACTTTTAATAAATAAAATAAGAAGACGAGAATTACCTCGGTTTTTTATTATCAGTCCTAAACTGCTCCAGCGACGTCCTAAACTTCCCCTCCAGGGAGGCAGATTACACTGAGAAACCTATTTTGTTGAATCAACTAAATCCTTGGTTGGATATGAGCAAACAAATTCTTTAGTTAATATAACAAAAAATTTGGTTCACATAACAAATTTTTTATTATATTAACTAAAGAATTTGTTTGCTCATATCCAACAATCCAACCAAGGATTTAGTTGATTCAACAAAATGAATTTCTCAGTGTAGGACGGAAAGAACATTTTTTAAAATGTAGAAATAACGCACTACTCTCAAAGTGTTTGTTTTACCATACGTTTGTATTGAGCATTAACAACCAAATTAACTTATAATTGAGCCAAAAAACCAATTTCTTAAAAATTGAAAAAGATATGAACTTTAAAAAGAAATGTCCTACACACACACACACACACACACACACACACACACACACACACACACACACACACACACACACACACACACACACACACACACACACACACACACACACACACACACACACAGAGAGAGAGAGAGAGAGAGAGAGAGAGAGAGAGAGAGAGAGAGAGAGAGAGAGAGAGAGAGAGTGCCCCCTCTCCTATATATATATACACCAACGTTATTTCTAAGTCCAAATTACAAGGAATTTTGAACTGCTGCATTGATCTCAAATAAATGTTAGAGTAACATTTGAACAATATTTTCTGTAACGTTTTTAAAATATTTTAACAACATTCAGAAAAATCATATTACGAAATAATATTTTTCAAATATGTGTATAATATTATTAAAAAACGTTTAAAAAATACACATAAGGTCAATATTTCTAAACGTTAATTTAATGTTCCTTGATTACTGGGTTATTCCGATGGTGTTTACAGACACAAAAAAGAAAATGTGTTCCTAATTTTTCCTGGGAGACGGATGTATGTAAGGGGACGAAATTAAGCACAGAGCCATTTTCAATTTTATGCTTGCCGGTTCTAACCTACAGTGGCAGAATGAGATTGTCACTTCGGAATATGATACGCTATATCTAAGCAAGAATAAATGATAGAATCACATACCTTATGTAGATGCCTGAAATACAACTTCGAATGTCACCAAGTAATACAGTGCGCTGCGCGTGAACAAAGAAAATGTTTATTTTTAGTCACTCAATATTGCACGTGTGTATGCTGCCAGCTCATTTATACCATCTCTATTATAAATTTCTAAGATCAAAAGCAGGCAGCAGTAATTAACAGCGCAGATCGGCCAGGGAACGAAATTGGGCGCGGGGACGACATTTGAGCACTTTACCCTATCTTATTAGTGATGTTTCACTGAACCACACTAAACCTGCACTATTATTGCACCAGCGCAGTTTTCATTAAAAACTAGTACAGCGCTGATGCTGCACTAGTTTTCTCAGTAGAAAACGCTATAAAGCAAACGCTACTAATGTAATGTTTACACAAAGATCATCGAAAGCACAGTATAAGTAAGAACAGTATTAAGTATACTTCGTGTCAGTGTCTTTGATCTTTGCTGCAACCATCCGCTATGTTGTTGATTGTGTGTGAGCGCGCTTTATTTAATATAATATTTGTAGAGAGAGAACTTTGTTAGAGAGCGCTTGTGTGGCTTGTGAGAGCGAATTCTTATTTTTTCGAGTAGGTGGCAGGCTTGTCTCCTGTGTGGTATGAATGCGAGCGAGCAGAGTTCCTTGGGAAGCGCTAGCGACACGTGCGTTCCTGAATAAAGATCCTCAATTTTTACATCCGTGCCTTATTTACGCATCTCATTCCGTTCAACTGTGAACATCTGGCGACCGTGACAGGACTTTGGCGTAAATAATCTCATGTGATCATGGATAACTGCAAGAAGCTGAGGAAAACCGCGCGTGCGGCATTCACAAGGACATACAACTGGCTCTCAACGAACATAAGTAGAGACGCAGCAATTGAAGATATACAAGCACAGTTTGCGTTGTTAAAAGATAAAGCCAGTGAGATGGAGGATCTCAACGATAAGTTACAACAGTTACTACTCGAGCGAGAAGAAACGACGGATCAGGACCTCGAAGAGGAATCCGCGGCATGCGATGATTATCGTCTCAAGTATTATCGCATCAAGACACAAGTTACGAATCTGATGCAACCGATTCCCCCCATTGCAAATGGCGGCGAGGCTGTTCAACCAATGAACAGACGTGACAACGAACAAGCCATCCAAGATAAACGATTCAAGCTACCGAAGATCGAGTTGCAGAAATTCAGCGGAGAGTTACGCGAGTGGCTGCAATTTTGGAGTCTCTTTAAGAATATACACGAAGATCAACAGATTACCAAGGAAGATAAATTCCAATATTTAGTTCAGGCTATGGTAAAGGGATCTAGAGCTAGTGATCTCGTGAATAGTTATCCACCGATCGCGGAAAATTATGACAAAGTGATAGACAGTTTAAAATCAAGATTCGGTAAAAACGATTTGTTAATTGAACTATACGTGCGCGAGCTGCTCAAGTTGGTATTGAACAACACCAATAAGTCGGGAAAGAAGCCATCCGTCGGTAACCTGTTCGACAAGCTCGAAACGCAGTTGAGAGCGCTCGAGTCGCTTGGTGTCACTACTGAAATGTGTGCGGCCATGTTGTATCCCCTAGTGGAATCTTCGCTGCCGGAAGAGACATTGAGGGTTTGGCAGCGATCACGGGCGTCGTCTGGCGCTACCGTCGCAAAGGACAGGCTCACTAACCTTATGTTGTTTTTGGCGGAAGAGGTTCAGGCAGAACAAAGAATTGAAATGGTCGTTAGTGGTTTCGGCGTTACCTCAGAGATAAAAGTGAAGGACAGGAATAAGAGAACGAAACAGGAAGCGTCGGAAACACCGACGGCGGCAGGACTTTTAACAGTAAATGAAACGATTGACTCTAAATGCACTTTTTGTGACGAACGGCATAACTGTGTGAATTGTGAAAAGGCTAAGAAACTATCTCTGGCAGAGAGGCAGGAGATTGTTAAAGAAAAGAGAGCCTGCTTTTGTTGTGCCAAAATTGGACATAACCTTAAGAATTGTCGTTATAAGGGTAAGTGTGCGTGGTGTGGTCACAAACATATTCTGTTGTTATGTCGTAGTGTGGCCTCTAATACGTCGAGCTCCGGAAGTAAAGCGAAGACGGACACTCAAGAAAAGGACGTCGTGGAGAATCTGTCCAATCTGTCATCGGGCCCGGAAGTTTTTATGCAGACATTTATGGTTAAAGTATACAACGGCAATCAGGAACAGTTAATTCGAGCGGTCGTTGACTCTGGGTCACATCATTCGTATATCTTAGCTGACGTGGCTGCGAAAATGCAATTCAAGGAAACAGGTAATCGCACGATGATTCATTCGCTATTTGGAGGCGTAAGTACTCAACCTCTGGATCACAAACGCTACCTTGTTTGTTTACGTAGTCTTGACGGTGGCTACGCGTGCAATTTCAACGCATTTGAGCAGAATAAAATATGTGTCAATATTCCCAGGGTGACCGGAGGTTCTTGGATCAAGGAACTAAGAAAAAAATCCATTAACCTCACAGATGCTAACCACGGTGAAGTACCGATTTCCCTCTTGATAGGAGCCGATGTTGCTGGCAAGCTTCTAACCGGTCGAGAATAGTTCAACTTGATAATGGAGTAACGGCTGTTGATACCAAGTTTGGATGGACAATAATGGGCAAAAATCCATCGCACGTTTGTCAGAGCAACGACAGTGTGGCGATCGCCTTTTCTATGTATGTGGACGAGGCGAAGATCGAAGACCTGTGGAAATTTGGACGTTTTGGGAATACAAGATCCCATCCAAAAATCTACGAAGGAAGAACATCAAGAAAACGTCCTAAAAGGCTTTCGACACACTACAATCATAAACGAGCAAGGACGTTATGAAGTACGTTTGCCCTGGAAGGAGAACCACCCAACTCTACCGATGAATCGTGCCACAGCTGAGCGGAGGTTAGAAAGTACAATCAAGAAGCTAAAACAAGATGGTCTCTACCAAGCCTACGACGATGTCTTTCAGGATTGGTTAAACGATGGTATAATAGAAGAGCTTTCTAGCAATGAAGCAAAGGATTATGGACATTACCTGCCACACAGACACGTAGTTAAGGAAAATAGCACGACTCGGATTCGCCCGGTTTTCGATGCATCGTCAAGAGAAAGAGAAGGTCCCTCGTTGAATCAGTGCTTAGAGACGGGACCAAATTTCATCGAATTGATACCCGAGTTACTGCTGCGATTCAGGCTGCAGAAATTTGGAGTGATAGCAGATATACGAAAAGCATTTCTCCAGATTAGCGTCTCGAAGCAGGATCGAGACGTTATGAGATTTTTGTGGAAAAGACAGCCTGAAGACACGGAATTTGTGGTCTATCGACACTGTCGTGTCGTTTTCGGAGCCACAAGCAGCCCATTTTTACTGGGAGCAACCATCGATCTTCATCTGGAGAACATTGCTCGAGACTTACCCGAGGAGGAGATCAACTTAATACGTGATCTTGCAAAATCCTTCTACGTTGACAACAGTATAATGAGTCTCCCAACGGTCGGCGAGGTAGAAGATTTCAAGAAGAAGGCGACGCTATACATGAGTAAAGGAGGATTTGACCTTCGAGGGTGGGAGCATTCTGGCGATATGGGTCCCTCGACAGAAACTTCAGTTTTGGGCCTTGTCTGGGATAAAGTCGAGGACATATTGAAGATTTCCGGCCATTGTTTACAACCAAAGATCCCCGAGGTAGTCACAAAAAGGAAGATTTTGGCGGCCACACAGAAGGTATTCGACCCAATTGGCATTGTTTGCCCGGTGCTGTTGTGCCCGAAGCTGATTCTGCAGGCATTGTGGACTAAGAAGACAAATTGGGACGAGACGGTCGATGAGGAGACGGGCGCAGCCTTTGTCAAGTGGCTTCGAGACTTAGAGCTTCTTCGTGAAGTTAGAATTCCGCGATGGGTTTTTGGAGGAACTAATGATTTTTTGTCACTCCATTTGTTTGTAGATGCCAGTCAAGCCGCCTATGCCGCAGTAATTTTCGTAAGAGTTGCCTGCAGCCAGGGGATTAAAGTCCATTTAGTTCAGGCCAAATCCCGACTCGCACCCCTAGGAAAGCCGACGATCCCACGCCTGGAATTGATGGGTGCTGTTATTGGAGCCCGATTACTGTGCAGCATCATCAAGTATTTGAATCGTCCTGAGGTCAAGGTGTACTGTTGGACTGATTCTACCACGGTGCTTACATGGATCAAGAGAGAGAGTCAATGGGCGACCTTTGTCTGGCGACGAGTGCAAGAAATTAGGCAATTGACAGAACCTGATGATTGGCGTCATGTTCCTGGAGATTTAAACCCTGCTGATCTTCCGTCCAGAGGATGTTCTGCCAGAGAACTAATCAAGACTAAATGGTGGCTAGGACCACAATGGCTCTCGCGCCCTGAAGAAGAGTGGCCTCTATCCGACGCTAAGATAGATGAAGATGCTGTTCGAAGCGAGATGAAGAGAGGAGCGGTGAGATTAAAGGTTGTACAAATCTTGTCCGTGCTAGTCGCCAATGCAACGGAGCATGAGTCTAAGGCACGTAAAGAAATGGTGATTCCGGATACTTCTTTATGAGAGAATTCTACGACGATTCGCCTGGATGATGAGGTTTGTTGCAAATTGTCGACTAGAAGCTTCAAAACGAGTGAAATCCTATTTAAGAGTAAAAGAAGTTACAGCTGCAGAATTAAAATTGATACGCATGGTTCAACGTGAAAGCTTTTTTGGCTTCAAGGATTCAAGGATGAACTCGATGAACACATATCTAGACGAAGATGGAATAATTCGACTGAAAAGCCCGGTCGCGAATCGGGACGATACCATGGACTTCAGACACCCGATCTTATTAGATTCACGACATTCCTTGGTTAACAAACTCATTGAGTGCACACACTTGAGGTTAAACCATGCACCAGCAAGTATTATGATTAACGTTCTACGAGAGAGATTCTGGATACTGGGATGTAGAAGAGGTGTTAACGCTGTTATACACAGTTGTGTTTCCTGTCGCAGATTTGATGCTAAGAGAGTTGAGGCATTGTCCCCGGCTCTTCCTGGAAAACGAGTTAGAGATGCAGCCGTCTTCGAGATCACTGGTATGGACTACGCAGGCCCTTTGTTTCTCCGAGACAAAACCAAGGCATGGGTTTGTCTTTTCACTTGTGCCATTTATAGAGCGGTCCATTTTGAATTAGTGTCTTCTCTGACCACGGAGAATTTCCTGGAAGCGTTCCGACGATTCGTGTCGAGGAGAGGTCGGCCTTCCTACGTTTACACGGATAACGGTACCAATTTTGTTGGAGCCAACAACCTTTTGCAAAACATCGACTGGAGAAAGGTGGAAAGTTATGGCGTCGTTGAGCGAGTTCAATGGCAATTCAACCCCCCCTCTGCTGCCTGGTGGGGAGGATGGTGGGAGAGAATGGTGCGCTCAATGAAGGATATGCTTCGAAAAGTCCTTGGGAGAGCTGCCTTGAATTTTGAGGAGATTACTACTGTGCTTTGCGACTGTGAAGCTGTTATAAATAGTCGACCCTTAACTTACCTGGCTGAAGATACCTGTCAACTCGTGCCATTGTCGCCTTCATTATTTCTTCACGAGTTGAAAAATGACCAATTACCTGATGTCGATATAGCAATTACCACTCAGAAGATTACTGCAAGACTTCGCTACATTCAGGAACTACGCGAGACTCTGAGAAGACGTTTCAGAATCGAGTATCTTGGTCAGCTGAGACAGAGTCCTTCGACGCGATCTACTACGCGCACTCTCAAGGTGGGAGATGTCGTCCTCATCGGCAACGACCTGCAGAAACGTTTGGACTGGCCTTTGGCCAGAATAATTGAACTTATTCCTGGAATTGATGGAGAGACGAGAGTTGTTCGTTTAAAAACAGCCACGGGAGAACTTATACGTCCTGTACAACGAGTATTTCCCTTAGAAGTACACTCTGGAGAGGAATCTTTGGATGAGTTGAGAGCTTGTCATCAGTCGAAGAAGAAACCGTCAGAGAAAGCAAAGACTGTTCCCGTTAGTGAAACTTGCGAAGTGCGAACGAACGCTGACGTAGAAAAGCCCGAAACGCGTACACGTTACGGAAGACTTGTAAAGCCCCCGTTTAAATTTAAGTCTTAAGGATTGTCATGTGTCAATGTTCTTTTGAGCCTATTCTTTTTGAAATAAGAGATAAATTTTTATTTTTTTTGTTTTGAGCCGTTAAAGTAACCCTGTGTGTTGAGTAGTTGGGACTGTCAACAACTCAAGGTGGGAGAAAATGTAGAGAGAGAACTTTGTTAGAGAGCGCTTGTGTGGCTTGTGAGAGCGAATTCTTATTTTTTCGAGTAGGTGGCAGGCTTGTCTCCTGTGTGGTATGAATGCGAGCGAGCAGAGTTCCTTGGGAAGCGCTAGCGACACGTGCGTTCCTGAATAAAGATCCTCAATTTTTACATCCGTGCCTTATTTACGCATCTCATTCCGTTCAACTGTGAACAATATTATTATACTATTATCTTATACGTCTTATACTATTATCTATTATACTATTATCCATAGACGTCTATGATCTTTTCTTATTATCTCAGTTATCATGCAGTTACCATGACAATCGCCATGTTATTAGTTGTGCAAATCGCCATATTTATTTCCAACTTCTTGACGGAGTGTACCTACTGTTCTTACTTATACTGTGTCGAAAGGTGATTTTTGCAAGTTTCTGCTTTTTTCGTTGTTTTGAGCTTATTTTGTTTTGAATGTCCAATCAACATTAAATGAAATTAGTGTAATTTAGTTTTGTTATTTAATTACCCATAAGATTTATTTCAATACTTTTTTCAAATAAATAAAGAGTTTTGAAGGGTTATTTTTAAAAATCACAAAAAAAACGTGATTTTTTGAAGTTAATAACTATAACACAATTAAGAATTTAATTGACTATACTGGCAATGATTATAATCGTGGTAACAATTATAATCGTCGTGACAAATCGTCACCGACTTTCGACCAAGGATTCTGGTCATTCTAAAGTTGATGTAATTTTAGATGCTTAGTATAGAGACGATAGCGGAGGGGCAAGCAGCGAAAATGATGAAGGACGTTAAGGAGGAAATAAAAGAGCTGAAGGAGGAGGTAGAGAGGATGAAAAGGAAGGTACATAGAATGGAATAAAGTGCAGGTAAAAGGAAGAGGGAAGAGAGTGAGGAGAGAGGGGGCAAGGTACATAAGAGAAAATGGTGATATGAAGATAACGAAGCGAACGATGATGAAAAAAGAAGGAAGAATGTAATAATTAGGGCCGAGAAGGAGAGATGGAGAGGAAGTAATTCAAACTGGAATAAGGTAAAGCAGCTATTTGCAGATGGACTGAAGGTGAAGGTGGAGGTGAAGGAGATGAATATGATAGGGCAGAGAGGAGAATGGATAACAATTCTGGTAAAGATGGGAAGTGAGGAGGATAAATGGAAAGTACTAGAAGCAAGAAGGAAAGAAGGAAGTAGAATGAAGGTGAAAATAGACGAAGACAAGTCGGTGGAGGAAAGGATCAAAGAAGGAAAGGAGAGGGAAAAGAGAAGGGAAAGGAGAGAGGAGGAAAGTAGGAGGGCAGAGAGGTCGGCAGAGGACGAGATTGCGGAGAAGATGGAGGATAAACTTTTGATGGTCACGGACGAGGAAGAAGCGGAACAGAGGGAGGGATCGGAGGGAAAGCACTGGAGGGGGTAGGGAGGATAATAGTAGTGGTGTAAGGTCGCCCAAAGGCCAGGTTTCGAATAGAATTAAAATATGTAAGTGTATGTGAATATTGGGTTACGGGTCTATATGTAAAGGGTTGGGTACGTCCCTGTAAAACGCCATGTAAAAGGGCACGAGATAATGGCTAGATGTATAAGTATTGTAAAGGTTTTGGGGAACGTTTTCCTGGAAAAAACGCCTTGTAAAGCCGCAAGGCACACAATAAACTGATTGAAATTGAATATAAGCATTTTAATTAAATAATTAAATTTATTGCGAAAATTATTACCTCAGCCAGGGTCGACGATTATCAAGAGACACGGTAGTGTCTCGCGCCAAGTACGCGCGGAGCGAGACGCACCGTGACTCTTTTACGCGAACGCACGAGTTGCGAGTACTCGAGATTTTGAGATCTCAATAACGAGTGAACGGATCAAGTTCTAAGTAGGCTTGATCGATAGCTTGGGTCGATTTACGAATAAGAGTGTTTTTATTTTTCCGCTACGTGCCCTACGAGCGGAGATATTACGATGCAAAGTCCGAAATGGTAAATTTTACAATTAAGATACGTCATCGTCGTCGTCGTACGGTTGCTTTTTTTCTTGATAGATGGCATTTGAGAACTTGTCGAGCGTTCCCCCGGGTCCCCCCCATGACAGTGTTGCTACATTGAAAAGAGACAGCATATACGCGTACGTGTGCGCTCGTCGCTCAGTGCGTTCGCGCGGACAGCGCGCTGTCAGTCAGTCATATTATAACCTAGAAATATTTATCGCGTTCGCGCGTAACACCGTGGTCTCTCATCGTTAAATATTGCTAAGTACGATCGTTTAATTCCGAATTTCGGTCGCGTCGCGCAAGGATCGAAGTGCCACGAAATTAAGATGTGGGTGTCACAAGACAAGAGGCAGAATATCAGCGGGATATGTAGTGATAGTCGTGACCGTTTACTATGTTTACGGGAGCGTTATTTCTGTAGTAACTTACAATAGTTGCTTTCCATTTACACTCAAGTGATCTGAGTCACTCAGATATGTATTTTATACTCAGGTAAGATATGACATTTTGTATTTACCTGCTTATTTTGGTGACAAAGCTATCGCATAATAATACAGATCCATAGCCTCACTTTTGATGTGAGTTTATTAGATTCATTAAAGCACATGGTCTCGATTGTGGATAAAAACTCAGTTGAATCTCACTTGCCAGCATGCAAAAAGAACGTGCATTTAACTGAGTTATGACGTCACAAGTGAGAATTATCTGAGTTTTGATGTAAATGGAAAGCAACTATTAATTCACTCATTTAGAGCCAAAGCACATAACATGACGTAGCGATATACGATGGTCGTAGTCCTCGACCTGATAAATCAGGATACGCCAAAGCTTGTGCGTTACTTACATCCACGACTACGACTGTCATATGTGCTTTGGCCTTTACGTGGAGGAATGATCTTATAAGTTACTACAAAAGTAATGCTCGTGTAAACGTAGTACGTGACAGATAGTGTGTGTGTATGTATGTGTGTGTGATCATCAATATATCATATAATATTATATATTAGAAGGTGCATCCACAAAATCACACACGTATGCATATGCTGTCTTGTAAATGTCTTGTAAATTGCTGTCTTGTAAAAGTTGAAGAGAACGAGAATGTGATCTGTAGCGCAATTCGTATTGTAGGCAAGTTAAAATATTAATTGAATCAAGTCCATTATATTATTTATGATAGACGTTGATTTTATATCTTAGTGTCTGGAAATATTAATTATTCACGAAAGCAATAACAACAAAATAAATTTCGATAAATTTTATATTTGTATTCAGCTATCTCTAACATTTTAAAAAATAATTAAATTAAATATGTTCTTCTCACACACAAAAAAGATTAGACTCTAAAAGGATTAATTAATATTTAATCTAAATATATCTATCATAATAAAAATTATAATAGCAAAGTTGTTGGAAGTGGTGGACAAACCAGTTTATATTTTTAATGCAAACTTTACCTTAAATTTTTATATTCGTTGTTAGTCATCAGAGGATTTTTTCTGCAGATATTTGAAGACTGGTGGATAATGGATTTTCTCGTGATTGAGCGCATATACGATTCTCTCTATTTAGATACTAACTTTTCGTCTTATTTCTTATATTATTTCTATGTTCTTAACAGATATTGTGTTCATTATACATGTTTGATAATTAAGATCCTTTTCTGGATAAAAGTAAAACGATTAGCTTCCTGAAAATCTGCAAGACATCAAAATCAGATAATTCGAGATACGTATCATCTTCAACTCAGTGTTGTAAACAACACGAAAATCATTCTCTTGAAATAAGTGTTACTAAGAGACAGACACGTAACAAAATATCACGGAAAGGATCTTTACGACTAATTACTTTTTCTTTGCATTATATAAGAAACAGCTTACGTTATTGTATTCTATTTATTTGAACGATATATGTTCTTCCATTGGTATATACTTCATTGCGAATACACAGTCTCTGAGCAGTCCACTATTTAGTATCGTGTTAGTTCCCTCATCAAATCATTAGACCTGGCTTCTGCGCGAGCTGGTACATTAAACATGCATAGTGACGTAAAAGTACATGGAATTACAGCACTAGTACAGTATAACAGCAACCTTTCATAATAGTCTGACGCCTTTAATTGTGTGCTATTGTATTATTTGACTTTGTATTTATATAGACTTTTCAGTATATACCAATTGTTTTCTGCTTTAAAAAAGCATTAACACTATTTCTATTATCTTTCTTAACCATATAGTTAAATAATAGAAATAGAGTTTATGCTTTTTTTAAAGCAGAAAATAATTAGTATATTGAAAAGTCTACATAAATACAAAGTATAATAAATACAAAGGTTGCCGTTATACTGTATTATTACTGTAATTTCATGTATTTTTACGTCACATACGCATTATCATGTGCGTCTACATCATATCAGTATGACAGACATTCTAACCACGCAACTATCAATTTTAGTACTTAATAACTTTTTTCCTAATTGAGAGCGACAATTTTAACTTATAGATTCATGTTTTACGCACCAAAATACACAAAATTAAAATTTTAGCCAATTCGGTGAGGAAGCCCCTCTCCTTCATAATTACCTTTTTTAAACCACATTTAACTGCAATAATTAAATTATTTATATTCAACCAATTAATAATTTTTAAAATATAAGTAATTTATCTGAGACTATTTATTTATTATTGAAAAAATTAATAATTATTTTCTACTAATTATTAATTTTCAAATAAATAGTAATTTATTTTTGATAAACTATCTATTAATTATTTTAATAATAAAGAATTTATTTCTACTAATTAACAGTTTACAAAAGAAATTAATTCATTTTCACCTAAATACTAACTTTCACAAACTAGATATTTTTCTCTGACAAATTACCAATTCTTTAGTAATCTACACTTCTCACAAAAATTAGAGGAACACTAAATTTATCTTTAAAAATAGGCAAAATTCAAGCAGCTGTAACTTTGTTAAAAATAAACAAAATTTAAATTTAAAAAAAGGATTTTAAAGCTTGAAATTTCTACTTTCGAAAGGTTACTATTACTTTTAGTTTCTGTGAGTTTGGTAATTTTTTAATACATATAGAAAACTACGAGCTGGACAAAATAGAAAATTTTTCTTTCATTTTGTGGGCCTGTCACGTGCACAAAAAAAATCTGCGAAAATTTTCAACTTCCTAATGTAAAAGCTTGAAGTTTTCCTTGCAAAATCTTCTTTTAAAAATGTTTGTATTTTGTCCAGCTCGTAGTTTTCTATATGCAAAAGTTACCAAACTCACAGAAACTAAAAAATAATAGTAACCTTTTGAAAGTAGAGGTTTTAAGCTTTAAATTTAAATTTTGTTCATTTTTAACAAAGTTACAGCTGCTTGAATTTTGCCTATTTTTAAAGATAAATTTAGTGTTCCTTTAATTTTTGTGAAAAGTGTATAATTTACTTTTACTTAAATATTATTAATTTTTATGTATGAAAACTTTATTGCCATTCCCCGTAGGGTATACAATCTATTTGTATTTGGCGTTTTTAAAGGGACGTACCCAACCCTTTACAAAAACTCTCGCTCCCCCATAACCTGGCCATTTTGCGACCTTACAATTTTTTCCTATTTCCCTACCCTCCCCCTTCTTCCTCCCCCCCTCTGCTTCTTCAGCCTCCCTCCTTTATTTCTCGGTTCTTCCATATTTGGCCCACTCTCTCCTTCCCCCCTCCCCCTTATCATCGTCGGATTTCATGAGAAGCTTCTCCTCCGTCCCTCTTGAGATTTCGTCCTCCTCCGATCTCCCTATACTCCTACATACATCTCTTCTTCCTTTAGCTCTCTCTTCTCTCTCCTCTCTCTCTCTATCTCTCCTTTCCACCGACTTGTCCTCATGCATCTTTACCCCTATGCTGTTCTCTGCCTTTTTCCTCGCCTCCAACACCCGCCAATTCTCCTCCTCATCTCCCAGCTTCACCAATATTGTCAGCCAAACTCTTCTCTGCCCCACAACTATCACCTCCCTTACCGTCACCTTCACTTTCAACCCTTCCGTGAAGAGCTCCTTTACTTTCTCCCAATTTGACTTCTTGTCTCCCCATTTCTCCTTCTCGACCCTTAAAATCACGTTCCTCTTCCTTAACTCGTCCTCGTTCCTTTCACCCTCCCCTGCCCACCATTTCTTCTTCCCGGCACTCTCCTCGCTATCCTCCCTCTTCCTTTTGCCTCCACTTTGCTCCATTTATTCTACCTTTCTCTCTAATCTCCTTACTTTCTCCTCCAACTCCTCCATCCTCTCGTCCTTTCTTCTATCGTCCTCTTTCCTCTCCCTCAGTATCTTTCTTACTTTCTCCTCCACAATCCTTTCGACCGCCTCCGCTATTGTTCTCCCCTCGTGCTCCATCCTGGATAATCTAAAACAAGTACGTTATTTACTCTTCTCTCCTTTTCTCTACTTTCCTCTCCCTCCCCTCCTTCTCGCCCTCCACCCTTCTCTCCCCTTCTTTCTTCACCTCTTCCTTCTTCTACTTCTCCAGCTCCCCTTTTCTTCCCATTCTTTCCCCCTCTAGTTCTATCATCCATTCCTCTCCTCCCCCTTCCTCATCCAATACCCATCCCGCCGCTTCCTGCCAGCTACCATTTCCTGATTCCCATCTCCTACATTCTTCCCATACATGCTCCCACGTTTCCTCCCTATGTTCACATAACCTACATTTCCTCTTCTCTTCCTCTTCCCAGTATCTACTTTCTCTCATCTCGTTCCCTAATCTAAATCTCGCCACCCTTCTCCATCTACTCTCTCCCCATCCCTTCTTCAGATATCCCGGGATACCTTCTCCTTTTATTAACTTGTACCATTTATTATATTCCGATTTCTCAATCTTCTCCCATCTCTCTTTCCTTTGCGTCTCCTTATCTCCTCCAAACAGCTTATAAAACCATTTGTCTCCGTCCTCTCTCAACCTTTCCAATTCCTTTAGCTCCACTCCTCTGTCCTCAAAGAACTTTCCTCTCTCTCTTTCCCAGCTTGAGCCTGTCTTTCCTTCCTTCTCCCTTCCCTTCAGCTTTTCCCAACATAGCCTCGCCAGCTCGCTTCCTCTACCCTCCTCTAACTTCTCAAATCTCCATGCCCTCATCCCTGCCCTTCCTCTTAACTTCTCCCTCTGCAGCTCCTCCCTAACAAGATACCATGGCGTTCTCCCATCCACTCCCAGTACCCATCTGATATACCTTTCTTCCATCCTTTCCATTCCTTCTCTTTCTCTCCATCCCCATATTTCCGCTCCATATCCCATCACCGTCCACACCAGTCTATCAAACAGCCATAATCTTTTTCCCCAGTCTTTCCCAAATCTCCTCTTTCCTATCCCCCAGACCTTCCCCATCACTGCGGCCGCTTTCTTGATCCTTTCCCTTATCTGCGCTTCCTGTCCTCCGTTCCTTTGAAACACGTACCTTAAAAACCAAAATTCTCTCACTTCTTCTAGTGCTTTTCCTCCCCATCTCTATCTTCTCTTACTATCCCTCCCTCCTCCTTTCTTAAACCTCATTATTTTTGTTTTCCCCACGTTCAGCTCCAATCTCTTCCTGCCTAGGTACCCTTCCAGTCTTTCCAACATGCTCCTCATTTGGTCCTCGTCCTCCGCTATTAGCACTACGTCATCCGCGTACGCCAAAGTATACACCCTCCTACCTCCTATTATTATCCCTCCCCATTTGACTCTACCCATTTTTTCTTCCATATACGCTAATAAAACATTGAACAGCAGTGGGCTCAGCGGGCACCCCTGCCTTACACCCCTTCCCGTCCAGAACTCTTCTCCCATTTCGTTTCCCACCCTTACCCTACTTTTCGTCTCCCTTAGAATCTCCTCCGTTCTCCTCACCAGCCCTTCCCTTATTCCCCTCTCTCATTGCTTTTACTAATACTCCTCTATCCACCGAGTCGAAGGCCGCCTTAAGGTCCACAAAGCATGCTATCAATTTTCCCCCCTTCTTCTCTAATCTTCTATTCACCAAGTAATTCAGCACGTAAATGTTGTCTATAGTTCCCATTCCCCTTCTAAAACCTGTCTGATTATGCGGCACTATTCTTTTTCCCTCCATCTCCTCTCTTAATCTCTCCGCCAGAATGGCCATATATACCTTGTATAAAGACGGCATTATTGTCACCCCTCTATACTCCTCTGCCCTTTTTCCTTCTCCTTTCTTTACGATTGGCGCAATTATTCCTTCCTTCCACTTTTCCGGCCATCCTCCTCCCTTCCATATCCTGTTGATATATTTCCAAGCCCAAATCTCCACCTCCTTCCCCCCTCATTCCAAACCTCTCCTGGAATCCCATCCCTTCCCATTGCTTTTCCGTCCCTTAATTTCCTTGTTACTCTCCTCATCTCTTCTAAGCTTATCTCTTCTTCTTCCTCTCCTTCCTTCTTCTCCCTCCCACCTTCCGTTCCCATCCTCACCCTCCCCTCCACTCCTCCCAACAACTTCATAAAGTGTTCTTTCCATTCCTCCTCTTCAATTCCCTCCTCAATTCCCCTCCTTTTTCTTCTCTCTCTGTTTACTATCTCCCATACATCCGCCTCCCCCCTTGCAACCACCGCTTTTCTCTCCCATCTCAGATTCTCTTCCTCCTTCTTCCTCTTACACAGCTCCTTAAACTCCTTTCTTTTTTCTTTGTAAGTGCTACCCTCTCCTCTTTCCTTCCTCCATTCCCTCAGCTTTCTTCTTGCTTCTTTCTTCGCTTCTCTACACTCCTTATCCCACCATCCCACTTTCTCCTTCTTGTTATCCTCCAACTCCTCCTTCATCCCTTTTATTGCCTCTATTATTTTTGTTTCCATTTCTTCCCATTCCTTATTCAACTCCTCCACTTTTTCCTCCACCTCCCCTATTTTTTCAATGAACACCTTTATTCCTTCCTCGTTCCATATCCCCCTGCTTCTTTTTTTCCACCCTCTTCTTCCGCCTTCCTCCTCGTTCCCTCTTCTTAGTGTTATTTCCAAGGGGTGATGGTCCGAGTCCACTCTATCCCCCACTGTCATGCTCTCTATCTTCTCTCTTATTTCTCCTTCTCCTATTACATAGTCAATCACCGTATCTCCTCTTCCTCCCGTGAAGTTAAACTCCCCCTCCTCGTCTCCTCTCACGTTCCCGTTGAATATCTCCCAACCTCTCTCCTCTATGCTGTTTACCAGCAACCTCCCCTCTCTGTCCATCTTCATATCCTTTGATTTTCTTCCCCCTCCCAACTGCCCTCCCCCTCCTCTTCCCCTATAATCCCACCTTCTCGCCCAGTTCTCGCATTGAAATCCCCCCCGATTATCGTAAACCTTCCTTCCTCTTTTCTTTCCATTATATGTTCCAACTCCTGTAAGGTCCCCTCCATTTCCTCTTTCTTTGCATATACCCCTACAATACTCCAATTTTCACCACCTATCCTAACCTTACCCGCTATCCAACCCTCCCTACCAAATTCTATTTCCGTATCCTTCTCTTTAATCCCTTTCCTCATTCCCATTATCATCCCACCCATCGCTCTCCCTTTTTTATTCTTCCTCTTCGCCATTTGCACTCCCCATTCATACCCTTTTGGCAGTCTTCCCCTTATTCTTTCCCATCCCCTTTCTCCTATCCAAGACCACCACATCTTCTTTCTTCAGCCCTTCCCAAAAATCCTTATCTTTATTTTCCAATCCTGCTACATTCCAAAATACTATCCTCCAATTCGTCCTACTTCCCCCCCTCCTCTTCTCTTCTGACTTCCGTATTGCCATTCTCTAAGTCCTCCCCTTTATCCTCATCCCCTCTTATTCCCCCATCTCCATTCCTACTCCTCTCCCTCCCACCTCACCTCCCTCCTCTTCCCTCTCTCCTCCGCTCTCCTTTCTTATCTTTCCCCTTTCATCCTTTAACACCTCCTCTTCCATATCCCATCTCCACCATACGTTCTCTAACCTAATTCTCCCTGCTTTAATCCACGCCCTCCTTCCCTGTCTTTCCTCTCTTCTTGCTATCTCTCTCAGCTTCCAATTCATCCTTCTTTCCTCCCACGTCAAGTCCTCCGTAATTTTCTCCTTCCTACCCATCAGACTCTTCTTTTTCTCCATCACCTCCCACTTTTGCTCTTCATTCTCCAACTTTAGCAGCATTTCCCTTCCTTTTTCTGCATCCCCTGCTATCCTCTTCACTTCTATTGCCTTCACCTTAGCTCCTATACTTTCCAGTAGCTTTTCCGCTCCTTCTCTCCTCCCACCATCTTTAACCTCCAACCCCCTTATCACTATGTTTCTTCTTCTCTCCTCCTTTTCCTTCCTTTCCATCCTCCTCTCCACCGCTCTCATTCTCTCCTCCACCTCTACTCTCTCGCTTCCCCCCTCCCCTTTCTTCTCCTCCTTTCTCCCTTCTACTTTTTCCTCCAGCCTTTTTACTCTTTCTTCCATTTTTTCCTTCTCCTTTTTCAGTTCTTCTCTCTCCTCTCTCCATCTCTTCTCCTGCTCCCTGTATTCTTTTCTCATCTCCTCTAACTCCTCTCTTATCCTCCTTCCCTGATCTTTGAAGCCCTCCCCTAGCTCTATCATCATACTTCTAAATTCTTCCTTCATCTCTCTCATGATCTCCCTCAGCTCCTTCACACCTACCTCCGATTCCATTTTCGGCGACCTTACCGTCTTGTTGCTTCTCTTAAACACCTTATCTTTCTCTTCCTCCACACTCTTTTCCAACTCCTCTCTCTTCCTTTTCCACAAATCCTCTAAGTTTCCCGTACTTCCCCTTCTAACTTTATCTTTCACCTTATTTACAGCTCCTTTCATTCCCTCCCGCCCACTTTCTATCTCTCCGCTCGTCTCACCTGTTTCTCGTCTCACTTCCCCCTCTATCTCTGTTACACTCTATGCCCTGCCTCTCGCTGCCTCCCGTGTCTCCATTCCCCGATCGAGTCGCCCCTCTACTATCTCTATTGTTCGTATCCCTGTCCGACTCCCTCACCGGCCTGCGCGCCGTCTATATTTCACGTACTCCTCGCCCGCGGCCGCTCTCCGCTCGACGCTCTCCCCTCTTAGCGTTTCGCGTACTCCCTGCCCGACCCGCTCTCGCGCACGCTTTCTCAGCCCTTTTCTCCTCTATCCTACTCCTTCACGACCTCCCTCCACTTCCTCACGTACACTCGCTCCTCCACTCTCTCCCACTCACCCGCACACCTCCACCAGACTTCTCTTACTCTCTCACACAATGCCGAAAGTACCCGTCTAGCCGCCAAGTGTTACACACTGTCGCACCGGAAACGGAAGTCGTTCATTTTTAACAAAGTTACAGCTGCTTAAATTTTGCCTATTTTTAAAGATAAATTTAGTGTTCCTTCAATTTTTGTGAGAAGTGTATAATTTACTTTTACTTAAATATTATTAATTTTTATGTAAATAGTAATTTTTTGTAACTAATTACTAATTTGCTAATTCAATAAAAATTTAATTTGTTGTTATTGCTAATTTCGTGAATAATTAAAAAATAAAAATTTTATACAGATCCTTGCTTAACACTACAAAATGGGTGATATCAGTACAAAATTACCTTTTTCAAAAAAGGTAAAAAAAAGGCGCCAAGTACACGCAATGTATTTTGTAAATTCAAAAATCCAACCTAAGTGGTAGCTTTATTTTTCTTCTTCACAAAATTATATTACTTAACTTAACTGAAGTGATATGTATTTCAAAAAAAGATGTAAAATTTTTAATTTCTCCTTCACAAAATTATATTACCTAACTTAACTCAAGTGACATGTATTTCAAAAAAGATATGAAATCTTTAAATTAAATTGCGCCAATTGCAAAGAGAATATGTATATTGCTTTGAAAGATAATTGTTGTGCAACTACTTTAAAAAAATAAAACCCAAGTGGTATCTTTGTATTCCTATTCAAGGGTCTTCCTATAGCTTCTTAATTCTCTTTAACAAATTTTTAATATTACAAAGAATCATTTTAATTACAAAGAATTAAAAAAGTAACAGTACAAAATAAAAATATTTAATTAAAACAAAATAAATAAATTTTTCTTGTAAAAAAACTTGGCGCTGCTTTTTTACTCCTGTCGCATTCTTCCCTAAATTATGTTTATTGTTTTTTTATTCAATCAAAAATCTTAGTACTAATGTTTAAATTTTAATGTTTAAATTTCAAAGTCTAGCAGCGCCAAGTTTTTTTACAAGAAAAATTTATTTATTTTGTTTTAATTAAATATTTTTATTTTGTACTGTTACTTTTTTAATTCTTTGTAATTAAAATGATTCTTTGTAATATTAAAAATTTGTTAAAGAGAATTAAGAAGCTATAGGAAGACCCTTGAATAGGAATACAAAGATACCACTTGGGTTTTATTTTTTTAAAGTAGTTGCACAACAATTATCTTTCAAAGCAATATACATATTCTCTTTGCAATTGGCGCAATTTAATTTAAAGATTTCATATCTTTTTTTGAAATACATGTCACTTGAGTTAAGTTAGGTAATATAATTTTGTGAAGTAATTCTTACCACGATTATAATCATTGCCAGTATAGTCAATTAAATTCTCAATTGTGTTAATTATTGACTGGCGAATAAGTAAATGTTACTTATTCTGTTTAATAACTATAACTTTTCAACGAAGCGTTTCCAGACCTATGTGTTTATAGGAACTTTTTTGTTCCAAATTCAATTTCCTATAAGACCCTGAAGTTTTATTGATCTGACCTGGAACATCCTGTATAAGATAGAGGAATTGGATTATATAAAAAGAATTCTATAAGAAAATCATATAAAACATCATACGATGAGCAGCATTTACATTTTTGTAAATGCTGCTCATATTTCATAAAAGGTACATGCCGTGAAAAATTTATTATAGATATCACATTTTTTTCTTTAAATCTATAAAACTTTTATCTGAAGCATTTTGTAGTGTAAAATGAAATGAAATAATTGGGTTATATATTGAAACAATTTATCCTGTATATGTATATGTATCTCATACTTCTACATGTACATATGCAATCATCCCTTCAACACATCCGATGTATATTAGTACATACATACTTCATAAACGCAGTAGCTACTTCATCGATCCGACGAGTAATATCCAACTTTTACGTCAATAATGTCATGAGCTATATCTGTAATCGCAATCAAGTGATTTATATCTAATGTTAATTATATTGGCAAACACAATTTTCGTTGCATTTAATATTCTTCTTATACCTTCTTGTATTCTTCTGTATATTTGTATATTTTTTTAGATTTAATTTGGAAATATAATCAAAATTTCTCTCATATTGTATAAATCTTTAATTTTATGCTACAACGCATTTACATAATAATAAAATACGATAATAATATATATGATAATAAAATTGAAAAATGTTCATAAAATAATTATTTATAAACGTATTTGTATTTTAGAAAGATTTAACTTCCTTCTAAGAAAAAAAATATTATCTACACGAAATGTACCAATAATTAATTGTAGTCATGTTTTCTAACTGATTACATATTAATAAGATTAACGTGTAACATTATGAAATTATAATTGACTGTGCCATTTTGTGTATGAAAACTAAGAATATATTTGGAAGTACTTTTGCATTGAGATTCTAATATTATGCTTGCGATGAAAGATAAAAAATAATTTTATCTATTTATTACGTACCTTTCGATGGATTGGAGAACGTGCGTATGACAACTGAAAGAAGCTTTGCCGTTGTCGCCACAAGGAGAGCTACTTGTGTAAAGAAAACCTTTGTGTAAACATTGTAACTTCGATTATTTCTGTCTCTCTAGCATAAGCTGATCAAGCAACACGATAAATGTCCACAACTACGGGTGGACAATACCAAATGGTAAAATACCAAGAACTGTTTATCCTTTGCTCGGTGTTATCACAGTATGAGGTAAATAACAAATAAAAATTGCACAAATTTAAATCTAATGAACTTGCGACTGAATCTGATATAATTGTACGATGCAATTTTTTATCAGTAAAAATTTGATTGCATATAGTACAGACATTAAAAATTTGTATTTAAAGTTAATGCAAAATTTGGCGCGCGCGCGCGCGCGCGCGCGCACGCACGCACACACACACACACACACACACACACACACACACACATGTGCGCGCGCGCAAACGCACATGCAATTATATAACATACCTTTTTTGAAAACAATTATGTGTTTTCTTTACATCAATTACTTCATTTCATTATTCTATAAAAGTACACTGAACAAAAAAAGAGCTATATTTAAGTAATAATTAGGGGAAACCGGGGCGAAGTCGTCACTATTTCTTCGGTGCCGATTTTTAACAACAAAACAAATAATTTTAGCAAAATGTGGTATACCGTTGTAAAGAGTGAACCCTTGGCTACAAAATTTATAAGGACATTTTTTATTTACGTCGCTTTGTTCAACTGGTATAGAGTGAAAACGACAAAGGTGCAAAAATTGAAATGTCAAAATTGCCGGGGCGGAGTTGTCACTCCATTCTCGGACTGAATTTTAAATGAAAATTCATAATTCCGATCATGAAAAATGATAGGATACATTTTATTAATTATTTTTTAATAGAAAAATGGAAACATTAATTAAAAACACGATGGCGGAAAATAATTACAAGAAAAGCGCACACACTTATGTGCCCTACGCTCGCACGAAATGCACTGTTTCTCGTTAGCTCTATTCTGTCATCTCTGAGCACACGCAGCACATATTATCCAAGTCCTCGCCGGAATCCGACCACTGCTACTTCTTTGACTTTGATTTTCGCCCGAAGCCTCCATGATATGGCTTGGTGACGACTTCGCCTCAGACACAAATTTTAAGTTTGATGCTCATGAAATATTAGAAATCAACAAAAATAAAAAATTTTCACTGGATTCGTGTTCAGCATGCATTACTCTACAGAATCACTTATCTCGAGATTTCTTCGAGATCTTCGAGATCGCAAAAAATTTTACTTTTGACCTCCGAAAACACGTTTGCCTTAATGAAAATCATAACATGGTATATAATCTCACTAAACTCCGTTGGTCACATGGGCACCATAAGTAGTACAATATTAATGGCGAGTTCACACAACACACAGATTTCGAGATAATTGTAGTGACGACTCCGCCCCGGTGACGACTCCGTCCCGGTCTCCCCTACTTTATCGAAGTAAATTAATTGCTCCAATACTGTCGAGTAAATATTTACTAAAAATAGAAATACAAGTCACTGCATACAATAATGTATTTTCTTCAAATAATTAGATGTTTACTGTATGAAAAGTATAACTTTAATCATTTAAAAGTAATTTATGTTGAAAATCAGTAATTGTAGACAGAATACAAAATAATATTTAGTTAATTTAAGTAATTATTTTCTTTCTTCCAGAATAATTCTTTTCTGTAGTCAACATTTATTTCAAAAAAGAAAATATATTCAAGAATGGAAAGATCTTATTCCTTTCTTGAGGAATAAATATATAATCATAAGATAATAATTACTTGCTTAATCAAGACATCATTTCAAAATCAAATATTATTTCCCAATTTCAAACAAATATGTACTTTTAGTAAGCAAATACTTTATGAAAAAAGAGATATTTCGTACTTGAAATGAGCCTACTTTAGATCTCTGTGCAAATAATTCGCTTCTAGAACAAAAAGAATGTTTTTCATATAAGAACAATTAACTCTTTCTTCAGTAAGTTTTGCTTTTTTCAGTATAATGCTCATTGTTAATTTAGAAAATATATACTCAAAATAAAAAATAAAATACTTATTACAATATTTATCGCATATTTCTTTATTAAGAAATCTTTATACGAGAGTTGGTACGAAAGTAATGCCTCCTAATATTTTTCTTTCGAATCCGGCGCCATAGAAAAATTTGCAGTAATTATACAGAAAGAGGGCAACCTCACCAATTTCAATGACTTTGACATATGTTGTCAAAGATCAGTGCTAAGGGAAGTAATTGTCAAAGACGTGATCCTGAGTAACTTTTCCTTATAACTTAATCGGCGGTCATTGTTTATTTAAAAGTTATGAACAAATGTAACTGAAAAATATAACAGTTTATGGCAGTGCTAAGGGAAGTAATTTATATGTGTGTATAGACAGTACACATGTAGGCGGGGGTGAGTGGAGGTGGGCCTCGATTCGCGTGGAAAGTTTTTCACCCATACAACAATTGGGTTGGGTTAGACTTTTGATTACATTGAAGCGAAGTTCACTCCACCCTACCCCGACCTGCTTATAGGGCAAAACTAGGCCTATCACTGTATAATTCAACTTTCCACACAAACCGAGGTCCACCCCCACCCACCTCTGCCTGCGAGGGAGGAGCGGTAGCCCTCCCTATATAATAATGAAAGAAATCGATTGTTGTAAAAAAAGAAACAGAAAAAATTATTTTAAAAAGTTTGATTGCATTTTATAGATGCATTCAATTTTGCAAAATTGCAAATGTAAAAATTATTATCATTATTCGCTTCCTTTTATTATTCTACGTATAAAAGTATGAAGGTAAAGTCATCGAAAAGTGAAAACTTTACGAGATAGTTCATATTTTATGTTAAAAATATTACAACAAAATTTTAAATATCTTAGGAAATTCTTAACGAAAGAGAGCTTTATTATTGTGTTTGAAAACGTCTCGACGAGATCTACAACTTTTATTTCAAAGAAAAAATCAAGTTTTATTTAAGAAATTAGTCTCCTTTAAAATTTCTTGAAAATGACATCTATGACACGACTCACATTGGAATCATATATACCCCTTTAAACCAAACAACTTTCTTCTGAAGCATTTCTTTCTAGAATCACAAATAAAAAAGTTTTTGGGGGTGATTGATTAAAATGGGACACCCTGTATATACAGGGTAGACCATTTTAATCAATACACGCGAATATCTCGAAAAGGAGAAGTTTTATCAAAAAATGTTTCAGACAAAAGTTGTATGGTTTCAAGGAGTACATGAGATGGTGTCGTTAGTCTGACCTTGGATAGACGTTTGAAGATCACATAAAGATCACCTTTAATTCCTTAAATAGACCCCCCCATATTGTAATATATCGTTTGAAAGGGCATAAAATAAGAAAAATTTTGGCGTAAGTTAGAGGTCGATACGTTGACCTATTTAAAAGTTATTTAGGGTCAAAAATTGGCTTTTTCGAACTTTGACCCTAAATAACTCCCGAACAGGTTAACGTATCGACTTCTGGTTTGCGCCAAAATTTTTCTTTTTTTATGCCTTTTCAAACAATATACTACAATATAGAGAATTCCACTTTTTTTAGTGCCTTAAGGAGCACCAACTCAAAAATTTCAATGGATCCCGGTTAAATTGGCTGAAAATTTAGTATGATGTAGTTTATGACGTCCTGATGAAAAGTGTCCATAGGCACAAAATCCAAAAATGGACAGTTTCCGAGTTACAGAGAGTCAAACATCGGAAAAATGGGTTTATCCCCTTGTGAAAATTTACCTCAGAAATCTTAAAAAAAAACATTAAACGTCCATTTCATCGACTACAATTAGCAAATAATCAACGTGACGATTCAACCATTGGTTTTGGTTCGATTGATCGTCGAGACGTTAATAATCTTTGATACTTATATATATAAGCATCTCATTTTTTTTTAAATAATTTAAATTAAATTAAATTATTAAATTTATTGCGAAAAATATTACCTCAGCCAGGGTTCGAACCTGGAACCTCCCTCATTCCGTGTAGGGCGTCGTACCAATTCGACCACTGAGGCATGTGGTAATATTTATCGCAATAACACACTAAACAATAATAAGATGGAGACACCGATATTTAAGTCGCGGTGTATAATTAAACCGAAAGTACATTCGTAATTCGCCAACGATGTAATAAACATTAAACGTTCATTTTATCGACTACAATTGGAATGAGGGAGGTTCCAGGTTCGAACCCTGGCTGAGGTAATATTTTTCGCAATAAATTTAATAATTTAATTTAATTTAAATTATTTAAAAAAATTGAGATGCTTATATATATAAGTATCAAAGATTATTGACGTCTTGACGATCAATCGGACCAAAACCAATGGTCGAATCGTCACGATGATTATTTGCCAATTGTAGTCGATGAAATAAACGTTTAATGTTTATTATATCGTTGGCGAATTACGAATGTACTTTTTCTTTAAAAAAAAACCTTAAAATTTACTATAGAAGAAACTTAAAAAATATAAAAAGTAAATTTGGACATTTAAAACTATTTGTTGCAATATATTGGGATGTACAGAGTAACCAAAAAACACAAGCTAATTGACAAACTACAAAAGTATATTTTATTCCTCTCGTACAAAAACGGTTAGTTCTCCAAAACGGAAAAATACACAATGAAACGAGCGCTCTCTCGTTGCACGTGACGCGCGGGGTAAAGAAGAAACGGAAACGGTAATAGCCAGAGACATCTCGAGAAGACGCGCCTGACAAACGGGCGCGTCTTTCAAAAACTAACAAAAGACTTTTATAATCTGTCATTGCCTTCTAACCCTTGGGAAAATTTACTTTAAATAAAGTTAAGGTTTTTAAAAGTAATCATTAAAATATAAAAGTTTACTTAAGAAATTTTTAGGTAATATAAAGTGTGTAAAAGGTTAATCTAAAGTGATCTAAGAAATTTTAAAAATATTTCAAAACTGACTTTAAAATAGCATTCAGGTAGGGGAGACCGGGGCCTAACCGTCAGTTTTTTTTCGGTGCCGATTTTTAACAATAAAATAAATAATTTTAGTTAAATGTGGTATACCACTGTAAAGAGTGAACCTTTAGCTACAAAATTTATATAGGAAATTTTTATCTACGTCGCTTTGTTTAACCGGTATAGAGCAAAAACGACAACGGTGGAAAAATTGAAATCTCAAAAATGCCGAGGTTTAACCGTCACACTGCATTTTCAATACATATACGTACATCTAATCCTGAAAAATGATAGGATACATCTTAATAATTGTTTTTTAAGAGAAAAATATAAAAATTTATTTAAAATTTTTATGCGAAACGTTATTAAAAAATAGTTACGAGGGTTCCTCTTTCCGCAGAAGTCACTCGCCCGACTTGTTTCACTCCTCGACGTCCGATGACTCTATTCGGTGTCTGAACGGTTGTAATTCCCGTCTCATCCATATTCCATATGCAGTGACCCTGGAAATGCCCGGAAATGCCTTGGAAATGCACCCGGACTGCTTACTGACGGATTAACCCCAAACACAAGTTTCAGGTTTGATCGCCCACGAAATATTAGACATCAACGATAATGAAAAAACTACACTGGATTCGTGTTCAGCATGCATTACTCTTCATAATCACGTACCTCGAGATTTGGAGAGCAAATATTATTGCAGATATTACAAAATTTCCACGCGCAGAAAATGTAACTTTCACCTTCCGAAAACACGTTTGCCCTCGTAAAAATCATAACACGGCAGGTAACCTGCCGAAACTCCGTTGGTCACATGGGTACCATAAGCAGCGTTTACAATGTTAATAGCGAGTTCGCACAATATACAGGTTCCGAGATATTTAATTTGACGGTTCAACCCCGGCGACGGTTAGGCCCCGGTCTCCCCTACTCTAAAGGAATGGAAAAGTAGTTTTAAAATAATTTCAATAAATCTTAAGTAATCGTAAGGAAACATTAAACTTTAAAGTTTTCCTATTATGATTCTAAATCTTAAGTCTAAAGTTACATAGAAGCAAACTTTTAAGAAGGTTTATCTCAAGTGATTAACTTTGACGTTTAAAGTTATAAGGTTAAAGCTATAAGTATTAAAGATATAAGATTTACAATTATAGAGGAAACTCTTAAAGTTATCCTCTTTATTATTTCCATTGCATCTGGAATTTTTAAAGTGCTCTTAAGTTTTAAAGTAAATAAAACATAATCATATGCCTTTTTCATATGTCTCTCCTTATCAAGAAGAGAATTTATAAGATTTTCTTCAGTTTTTATAGTTCGTTTCCATTGAAACAAGACGAGTCGCTTCGTATAAGGATTCGAAGTCAAAAACAAAATTGTATTAAAATATCGTCAGGTTTTAATATCAAGCAGCATGTTTTACAATAATTGCAGTGTTTTAACAAATGAAGCCGCAAAGCAATACACTTAGAAGTAAAAACATAACAACTTTTGTTAAAAGTTTTTCAATTTACATGTCAAAGCATAGTTACCATTTTTGCAAGTAGTAAACAGAAATTATCAAAATTATTGCCATTTATTTATTAAAGTTGAATTAATTTGATCCTTTTCCTATTATAATAAATAAAAATAAAAAAATTAAAAGTAAGCAAAAAATTGTGATTATATGAAGTAAGAAAAGTAAGAAAAAATTGTGATTATATGATAAAAATCAGGGATCATCCAGGTAACAAGCACACGTCATTTTGATCATTTTTGATCGAGTGCCGTTAAAATAACCAATTTTTTACATGACCTTATATTAACGTCATAATGTGACGTCATTGCAATGTCATATTTCAGTCATGAACTGACGATTATCTTATTATTGATGTGATTATTTATTATATTGATTTTATAAAAAAGTCCCTTAAAATCCAGTTGCACGAATCTCGCGATCAGTGTACAAAACTTTAGAAATTTTTCTTTCCCCGTGTGCGCTTAGCTACGCGCGACTCGAGCCGAAGTGGGAGTAGCAAACAAGTGCGATTTGCAAGTCTTGCAACACTCGCTTCTCGCAACGTCGCCGCGTCGCGACTCGTGACAGTGCTGCTCGCGACCAGTGCAATACTCCATTCTGTAGGTGTTTATAGTTCTCCGAACCGAATTAGCTTGGCTTTATTTCTGTTTCTGGATCTTAGCGGTCATTTAACTAAACCGAAAAGTGTTCCGAATCTATCATAACCTATAAATAGTATGTTATATTATTATAGTGTTTGTAAAAGTAAAATAGAGAAGAAATGTCGAACATTTTACACTTAGAAATCAAAGACCGCAATAATTAAGTTACACTTTTTTTAACAAAAAACGATTTTGCTTGTCAGCTGTAAGTTGCCGATGTTTGTAGGTTATGAAGGGTTTGGAACACTTCTCGGTTTAGCTAAATCGCTGCCAACATCTACAAACAGAAACAAGCCGAACTCGGTTCGGAAAACACTCTGTACACGCGTATCAATAGTGGTTGGTTTGGTAAACGTCGTTGCTACTCATTGCACAAGTATATTCATATCATAAAAACTGCGCACACTTACTAATAAATCGACAACTGTCGATACGTATGTACAGAATAGCCCTTGAGAAAAAAGATGTGAAATCTTTAAATTGCGCCAATTGCAAAAAGAATATATATATTGCTTTGAAAAATAATTGTTGTGCAACTACTTTTAAAAAATAAAACTCAAGTGGTACACACGGAGAGAATTTTCTCTTATTTACCCTGAAATCATGGTAGTTGTGGGACAACATGTACCACCAAGAATTTTATGCGAGCTATTCTGATTAATATCTACTATAATAAAAAATATTAATATCTATTACATTAAAATATAAAATATGTTTGATTAATTTTACTAAAATATATCTAGAAAATTTCAATAATTTTTCAAAATTTACCAATCTGCTTGGTAATTTTTATCACGTTGTTTGTAAAATGTCTTTTGTATATATTAAAAATTCCTTGGTTGCCAAGTTGTCCCAAGTTTGCAGTAAATTTAAGGGTAAAATATAACAAAAAATTCTCTCCGTGTACGTATCTTTGTATTCCCATTCAAGGGTCTTCCCATTCCAACCCAAGCTTTAATTCTTTTTAACAAAATGTTGGAGTATTCGTCATGCGAGGCGCTGAACACCGACGACATTTTTTCCCTAGACCAATCATATACATTTTTTCCTTTTTCGAGTCGCTACTCTCTATGGTCTCTTTCCCTTGTCTCAACCGTCTTTCACGAGATAGATTGTATCACAAGTCCTTCATTAAAGAAATCGCATATTGAACTGCATATAAAGTGTCCACGCTGCGTTATTACATCATGTATCCTCTCAAGTCTCCTGCGCGAAAGGAGACATTCAGTTCGTTACGGTCAACACAAAATTATAATATATAACGACGACGACGATGTCCTCACGGTCTCGCCGGCCGTGGAGGAGCGCGCCGTCGCTTTTCTCAAAATTATTTCCCGAAAGTCAGCAAGATGGTAGCTCGACCAAACAATTCTCTCTATTACGGTAATGGGCGCCAGGTGCGAATACGCGCACCACGTTACTCGAAATAAACGCGAAGTATCTCAGGCGTGTGGTCCATACGCGAGACCGCGAGTGGGTCCCGGATGAAGGGAGGAGAGGGAGCGCCGCGCAATCAACACACACACAAATAAAATCAATTCAATAACAAATATATTTAATAAGCCAAGGAGTATGGTCTTCCGCAGGATTTCTTGTGCGGGGCGATACGTTAACGCGGGATGTACCTTACGCGACGATACTCTAACGCGACACACTACTCTGCAATATTTTAACGCGACACGATACTTTACGCAAGACGGCACATTGACGCGGGAATAATACGCTCCTACGGGCGATACATTTTACGCAAACGATACATTAACATTACGCGGACCGAGACATTAACGCGAGTGATACTTTAAGCCCGTTCTACATAGGCCGCAGTTCGCAAAACGCAAGACACACGGACAGTCTACATGTCAATCTAACCTCTATACACAAAGAGGTTAGATTGACATGTAGACTGTGCGTGTGTCTTGCGTTTTGCGAACTGCGGCCTATGTAGACCGGGCTTTACACGGAACGATACGCGAACAACGCAACGACACACGACACGATACGATACGCGAACAACGCAACGACACACGACACGATAACCTCCCTCACAACGACCGCGAATCCCTTCGGATTACGCGAGTCCCCGATTGACCCCGCGATTGACCTCGGCCTTCACGCACGAAGCCTCGCGAGGTCCGCAATACGATAACACGATGCCCCGCACGCCGCGACGCGATCACGCGGAGGCCACGCTCCGGCTCCGCGATGATACGGTGCCCGGTCGTGCGAAGAGCACCCCGCCTAGAACGGCTCGATTATGCCCGGCGCATCTTCCCGTTCGCGAAACGACAGCCCGAAACTAAACGCATCGCAATCACACGGAATATCACGAAACTAAACGCGTCACAAATCACACGGAACGAAACGACTCAAATTACAACCAATTACGAAACGCTGACTGTCGGCGGCCGCACTTCCGAATCCCCGAGACGGGCAGTACACTCTCGTTTTCTCGGCCGGGCCCTCCCGCGGTATTTCTCTCGATACGCTAACACGGATAACCCATTCTCGCGGCACAACGCGACTCCCGGGAGGGCCTCGGTATCGCAGCGATCTTACTTTGGATGCGTGAGCAGTGGCCTTACAATATCCTTCGCCGGCAGCCTTCTTCCGGATCGCTCGCAGGGGGCTGGGTGGCACCGTTCGCTAGCTCGGTCCGCACGACAGTAACTCGCCCCGGTCCGGCGGGACCACGCTGGGCCCGCGCGCCTGCGCGCCGGGGGTGCACCACTGCCGATCGTGCGATCGCCGCGCCCGTCTTCCGGCGCCTTGCACAATCGCCGCCTCGCGCGCCCGCCGCGCTCGACTCCTGCTGCGCCCTCCCGGGCGCCTCTCGCAGGCGCCTCCACCTACCGGCGGGTGTTTTAAATCCGCATTGAGTCCGGCTGTCCAGGCCGCGACTCGAGGACCGGTCCGTCGACGACCAGGCTGGACGGGCCATGGCCTGTCGACCGGTGGCGGAATTCCGGTAGTGGTTTCCTCGTGGGACGGGGACCTTCGTCGGGGCGTCCCCCTCCTCGGTCCCTCCGTGTCCCGGGCCGTCATCTGTTGTTGCGGGCTACGCGCCCCTCGTGCTAGGTGCTCGCCACCCCGGCTATGGGCCCCAGCGCGACCCGACCGTCGGCCGATCTTCCTTGGTGAGTTTCCGGCTGGCCCCCTGCATAATCCCGCGGTGCGACTTTACGTCGTTACACGAGTCCTTGGCCATCCGCTCCGCACCCTCGCTCCTAACCTAGAAGTCTTACAAATTTTAGCCTACGATAATACTAACGCCTCGCCCACTCGGGTGGAGGCACCACCCTTGACGCCCACCTCGGCCGAGCTACCATCCGGGCCGGGGACGTGACTAATGTCACGTCACAACTATTACAAAGAATCATTTTAATCACAAAGAATTAAAGAGATTGTTGACGCAATCGGTTATGAGGGACTGGAAAGAACCCGAATAACTTTTTGCTAGGCTCGATCTCGATATTATATTTATTGCACGTCGTGAATGTACAATAGTACGGTAGCAACTGAACTAGAAGGAAGGCGCACGAACACCCACGGATTTAACCGATACGCGAATCGGGTGAGGCGCACGCATGCCGATGTTCGAGTCACGTGTACAGTCGATTCTAGTACACTCAACGCGATAAACTATTCTTAACACTACCGCTGTTTGAGCGTTTAGTACAAATCAAAGATAGATTCATACTCTCACATAGCTTGCGAAAACGCTCTCTTGGTAGAGCCTTTATGAGAATATCAGCACGCTGATCCTCTGACGGAACATACTCTACTGCTATGTCTCGACTTGCACATCTTTCTCGAATGTAATGAAACCTTACATCTATATGCTTCGTTAACTTGTGATACACCGGATTTTTGACTAGCTTTATAGTGCTCTGATTGTCGATGTACAAGGTAGTTTCGCTTGCGCATGGACATCCGATGTCATACAACAGTTTTCGCAACCAAACAGCTTCTCGCGTTGCAGTCAATGTCGCTGCATATTACGACTCAGTAGTGCTTAATGTTACCATCTTTTGTCTTTGCGCAAACCAGGTGACTGCACCATTTGCCAAACAAAAAACATATCCCGTAGTAGACCTTCTCGTACCAATATCTCCCGCATAGTCTGAATCTAAGAATCCGACTAACAAGGAAACCCACGGAGGTGTCCCACTCCGATCTTGATGAGCTTTATATATGTTGTTGTGTAGACAAAAATAAGAGATACGTCTTTTTTTATACGTGCCCATACGCATATATTTAGAGAGTGAACACCCCTTCGGAAAAAAATCGATTGTTCTCTTTCGGGCCGAATATCTCCGAAACAATAAGAGATAGAAAAGTTTTCAAAAATGTAAATTAAATGGCTTCAAAAGTACTTTGAAATAATAACAAAATATTTTTTTTATATCTTTTATTTTTTAACATACCCCCGCCACCAATACATTTTTTCAAAATTTTAAAATTTTTTTGATCACCAAATAAAAGGTTGTTTTTTTTACGAATTCAACCATGTATGAAAAGTTATGTTACGATAAACCATTTTTGAGAAATAATTATAAACGCCTCTGTACACACTTTATCCGTGTCCGCCTATGCGGTCGATTCTTCATGCAACGCGTTCTGTTTGCATCTTCGCGTACTTACACCTAATAGAAGATGACTAATACATTTGGAGGACATTTTACGTAATCATGGAAATTTTTATCGTGTTCTAGAGTCTAGACATAACAACTGAATCATAGATAAGATTAATTGTAAATAATGTAAATTAAATCATGTGCGACGCATATCAAATGTGTATGTTTCTAATTTGAGACATCACAAGGTGACTTATATATCGTAGTAATAATAAGTATTATATATTATTATATCGAATTATACAGGGTGGGGAAAAAGTCTGGAACCGGTGAAATATCTCGAAAACAAGACATTTTAGGAAAAAACGTTTTATACATAAGTTGTAGGGCTTCAACAAATGCATCAAACGGTGGTACTTATTTGACCTTGAGCGTAAGTATGGAGGAGCTTCCAAGGTCAACTTTAAAATTTTAAATGGAAACCCCCACTTTTTATTTAATATTCTTTTCAAAACACTATCAATAAACTTCTTTCGGTTGAGTACTTTTCGAGAAATGAGTTGATAAAGTTCAAGTACCGCCGGCATTAGCATTAGCCAAGGTGTACCGCGTGGAGGTTGCACGGTCGGATTTACACCTCATTGTGTGTGCGTGCGTGCGTGCGTGCGTGTGTGTGTGTGTCATAAGAATAATAAAAAGTGGGAGATATAGAAGAAATTATATATTTTATATATACAATGTATATATATATATATATATACATAATATATAATTTCTTCTATATCTTCCACTTTTTATTATTCTTATGATACATAACGCATGTAAAAATAGGATAATAAATTACCTGAAGCAAGCCATATATTGTAAAATATATCCAATCCTATAAATATAGTAACTTGCACAGTATAAAAATTTGCTAAAATGGAACATCGTAAAAAATGATCGGAGTCTTCGCTGCTAGTTGGTCTCAGTTCCATTACTCCCAATAGCCTCAGATAAGGCCTCAGTATTTTATGTTTACTAATGAAGTTCTCATAATCCTCAGTAATTTCACCCACTTGCTACGCAACAGACAAATCGGTTTTAACTTGAGATTGCATAAAACTCCATGTTATGTATTGTATTATTAAAAATTGTTATTCTAACTACTGTTACGTCAAACTCCGGATTTTGTGAAATATTAGGTTTTGAAGGATAGCAAGGGAAAGGCTATCTAAAGGAGGGGAGATAAGAAGACGCAACGAGATCTTATTGTATCTCGGGTGCACGCTGGAAAAGGCGCGTACCTCGAGACGAATGCACGTTTCGGGAAACTCCAGTCATGGGTCAACGTCCAGAAGGGACGCTATTACACCTATTGTGAGTTTCGTGCACTCGTGGTCCTGTTTTCGGTCAAGGATATTATCCCTTTTACAGGGGATCGGACCTTGTGCGATTTTTGAGAGAGCGAGGGAGCTGAGGACGAGGTCTTATTCTATGAAATGACTGATATTCATTTTACAATTAATATACGTTTATTCATAACAAAATCATTTAAACATTTATTAATAAAGAAAAGATCTAGTAAAATTTAAGCGGAATATAACCCTTCGCCCGCATAGGTTTTTTGGCACCTTTACGCCGCATACCTGGGTCGTTTTCGTCCTGACGTTTTTTTTAAGTGTTAAAGTGTTACAAAAAATCTGAACAAATTCATGGAGGTAATTCAAACCTTCAATTTAAAGTATCAATCATAAAATTATAAACAATTTAATTTTTTCACATAATTTGTATTAAAAAAATGGAGCAACTAGGGGTAAAATCATTTGTTTACTCAAAAAATCATAACTTTAAGACAAATAAAGATATCGAAATGAATCAAAACGGAAATTGAAGGGGAAAAACGTACCTTTCATAAAAAAAATATTGCATGCAATTATTTTAAAATTAAATGCTTAAGTTTGCGACCTTAAAATTGCCAATAAATTAGCCCCAAATTTCGTAGTAAAAATAGTAATAAATATTTAATAATAAAAAAATTAGTAATAAAATAAGTAATAACTCAATAATTAAGTATCCCAACATTACTTTATTGTTTATCTAGAAAAATA
Organism: Temnothorax nylanderi; assembly: GCF_030848795.1. Lineage (NCBI taxonomy): Eukaryota > Metazoa > Arthropoda > Insecta > Hymenoptera > Formicidae > Temnothorax > Temnothorax nylanderi. The sequence continues at coordinate 20,743 of NW_027249677.1, read as the reverse complement.
CATTAATGTAAGTCGTAAAAAACACGCTACACAAAGCACGGCACGCAGCACGTAACGCGATGATCATCGCAAGTTGGTTTCTTGCATTTCACGCAGCAATAGTTAGTTTTGCGATCTTTATCACTCGGGCAATAGGCAATAGATATTTCTTCGACCGACCGCTGCGCCATTTTTGTCGAAAAACTGAACAAAAACATTTTTGTAATTTTTTTTTGCGGTCAGATGTTTTTATGAGACTTCTACGGACACAATGAACACTTTAAAACGAAAACACACAAAAAAATTACTTACGTTTTTGGGCAACGTTCGCCGCACACGTGGGTCGTTTTCGTCCTTTCAAGAATTTGAGTTGTCTCCTGTGACGGCCGGAGGGAGACTGGCGCCTTGAAACTCGGTAGGCGGGTTCTCGGGGAGCATAACTTTTTTTACGGATGCGCAGTGGCGCCCTCTCTACCCGTTTTCAAAAGTTACAACTACATTTAATTTTTGCCCAGACGAAAACGACCCACCTATGCGGGCGAAGGGATAATTATAACAGAAAAATAAGCAAATCATTATATACGCATATATACGCGTGTGAGGTGTATGTGTGTGTGTGGGTACAAAAAACAATGTATAAAATAAATAAACATTAGTTTGGTAACACAGTTATCAGTGTAAAATATCCAGAAATATTTCAAAGAAATAGTTATTTAAAATTTACGGTTTCATAAGATTATGAGTACAGTACAATGAATGGTTATTAATTAACTATAAGTTTATATATTTGTAAATTATTATTTCTATAGTAGGGGAGTAGGTAAGCTAGGCGGGTTCTAAATGAAATGTGGGCGAGGGGGGTGAGGGGCGGGGGGTATACCGCGGTGGGGGGTACCGCGTTTTCGGGCGCCGCGAGGAGGGGGAGGGGGGGAACCGCGTTGTTTGCCGCGCCGCGGGCGGGGGAGGGGGGAACCGCGTTTTCGGGCGCCGCGGGCGGGGGAGGGGGAACCGCGTTTTCGGGCGCCGCGGGCGGGGGAGGGGGGAACCGCGTTTTCGGGTGCCGCGGGAGAGGGGTCCGCGGGGTGAGGGGACCCGCGTTCGCGTTTTCGGGCGCCGCGGGAGAGGGGTCCGCGGGGTGAGGGGACCCTCGTTTGCCTTTTCGCCGCGCCGCGGGGAGGGGCGACAGCGTTTTCGCCGCGCCGCGGAGTCCGCGTGCAACGGCCGCGTCGGTCCGCGTGACGTCACACGGCACGCTCCCGCTCGCGTTATCTCCCCCTCGTAGATGTTCTCTCGCGCCCCCGTCCCCCGTTCGCGCGCGTTTTCACGGTCGCGCGCGATCCCTCTCTCCCGTTCGCGGTCTCGTTCAGAAATTATGCGAAAACTACAAATAGAAAATTTGCTTACCACCGCTTGATTTCAACCTGAAACCCCTGGCTCTTGAGTCAGACACCTTCGGCAATTTGCAACACAACAATGATTTTATACAAAATATTTAGAGTTTTGAACACAGATAAGTTAGAAAAAAGCAACACATGAAAGAAGCTGTAAGCATAAACTGCAGTTTTATTGATATGCAATACAGACAGCCTTCGAACACCATGTCTTTGCCACGTAGCACTATCAATCACAAACAGTGCAAATTGAACAGAGATTACACGGCATTATTTGATGTAGTGGACCTCCACACGACGCACAGAATAAATGATCGATCAGTGTATAGGCACGGGTGTCATGTTTTCGCTCAGCGTACAACATTGAGAATAATCCTCGTAATCTCACAGTACACGATGCACAAAATTTTACATTACCAGAAGTATAATAAAAGTATGTGCAACACATCTTTTTCAATTCATCTAAGGTATTCACTTCAGCCTGGTTTAATACTCGGAAAATTACTTCCGAAACATCCTCAAACCTTTCACTGTCGTAACACGAATCGTTTGACAAAATTGCATCAACATCATCAATTTCTTGTTCATGTTCATGTTCATGTTCCTGTTCATTTACCTCAATGTCCATTTCTTCTTCTTCTTGTTCATTCACTCCAACTTCCATTCTTTCTTCTCCTTCAAACTGCAATTCTTCGAAATCCATTTTATATACACTCTGTTCCACTCACGCGCTAAAATATAAACTTTGGAAAATATCCGAAGGTTCTTTTCCAATTAAATTCGGTGTTGAGAAACTCCCGGTTCGATCGGAGATCAGCGATTCCCAATTCGCGACGGATCAAATATCGCGCTACGTCGACGTCCGACGTCCGACGTCGACGTCCGACAATCTGCTACAATTTCTCATCCGCGGTTCGCTGATTTTCACTATTTTGAATTTACTATTGAGCACCGGTTTGCACAATTTTATGTACTCGTCGCTCATGTCATGTGTTGTACTCGCGACTTTCGGTCCACGACTACTGAGCGTACCCTCAAATTCATCCTTCTATATCTCACTATTGTCACATCGTTTGTTTAACATATCTAATTTCACAATGATCTCAGCATCCGTACGGATGCGCCTTGCGAAAAATCTACGATGTACAGTTTTGCACGTGTGCAATGAAGTCACCGCGAGACACGTATGTTCATGAAAACGATATCGCAACATTAACTTTCAATGGTTTAATCTGTATAACTGCTATTGAACCGCTATCAAACTTCTTTAAAACATCTTTAAAAACAACTTTAAAAACAGCTATTAAACAACTTTAAAACAGCTAAAAAACAACTAAAAACAACTAAAAACAACTAAAAACATCTTTAGAAACAACTAAAAACAACAAAAAACATCTTTAAAAACAACTAAAAACAACTATCAAACAACTAAAAACAACTAAAACAGCTTTAAAAACATCTATCAAACAACTATCAAACAACTAAAAACATCTTTAGAAACAACTAAAAACAACTAAAAACAACAAAAAACATCTTTAAAACAACTAAAAACAACTATCAAACAACTAAAAACAGCTAAAAACAACTAAAAACAACTAAAAACATCTTTAGAAACAACTAAAAACAACTAAAAACAACAAAAAAACATCTTTAAAAACAACTAAAAACAACTATCAAACAACTAAAAACAACTAAAAACAACTAAAAACATCTTTAGAAACAACTAAAAACAACTAAAAACAACAAAAAACATCTTTAAAAACAACTAAAAACAACTATCAAACAACTAAAAACAGCTTTTGAACAGCTAAAACAGCTTTTGAATAGCTTTTAAACAACTAAAACATCTATATTATATTACAAACTATGTGGGAAAAGGAAATAAAACATTTTATATATACATATATAGTTTATTTAAAAAAAAAATCATAATTTTTTCTGGTGTCGCGACCACCAGTTACATATTTTTAATACATTTTGTAATGCGCAATTCTTAACATGTTTTTCACATCTTATAGTATTAGTAACATCTAGATTATTTAAAGATTCGATATCTTCGTAATCGGCATCCAAAGTCTCAATGTTTAGATTTTTTCTAGCTTTATTCTCAAGTAAATCCACCAGCCATTCTCGTTTCTGGCATCCCATGACGTACACAAGAGTCGACGTCTCGTCACCCTCTCCAAGCACGGCCGATGTAATTAAATGTTTCGCCATGCTGTATGGCACGTTTCCATCCTCCCATCGTAGTCCATGGTGATTTGCAATCAACCAAGAAGCGCATGATTTGTCGGATTTCGTGAGGAGACTCCATGGCATGGGACATGTAAAAATGTAATGTGCCAAAACGGTCCCGTTTCTCAGAACCGCCACCTCCTTTACGACAAATTTCATCCCGACGGTGAAGCCTTACAGATCGACAAACGTTGGTACGATCATGACGAAACGACGGAGCAATCTGTATCTTATCGCGGTACATCAGTGCTTCTTATATCGCAATACCCGCTGATATTGCAATTTACATGATTTTGCGCACTACGTTCGACAATGGACAGTATTCGATTACACGATCATGCAAGATGAGGCAATAGGCGGTAGTATTTGCCGGTACATTCTCTTTGCAGTCAAATTCTATTCGCACATCCACGGTGGCGCTCTTGACAGATTCGTTTTGTCGCGAGCAATCGATGACAACAAAAGGTCCTTCCATCAGGAATGTATACAAGCTGCAAAGCGTATCACTGGAATCGTATCCGTAATAAGCTTTACGAAAACGCGCATACATATCGAAAAGGACGGCGTATCGATTTTTGCCAAAATCCAGATTCAAGTCGTCGTACGGATAAAATTCAGAGTTTAGATAAAGTTTCACGTTGGTCAAGTTACAGTCATCGAATACGCTAACATTTTGAGACATGATATTCTTGCGCCCGGTCTGCAGCGCAAAGATAACGTATCGCGGCTTCTCCAGCTGAGTCGCCGTTTTGACGGCCCACGAATGCTTGGTCGTGCTCTGCAACATGGTGTACTCGTACAGATCCCACGAACGGAAACTAACACTAAGATATCGCCCGCTTTCCAAGGCCCGTAGCATGGATAGCTTATTGATCTCGTTTAATGTGACGTGAGGCATTCGCCACTGTACTTTAAACAATTCAATTTCCGGCTCCGTCGCCGGATTTCCCACAATGCAATTGTTGTCGCTGCGCGCTCGTATCAAAATTAATTCGTGACGAGCGTTAACAACCACGCGTTTGTAATCCTCGCAAAAGCCCAGCAACCTCTTGAGCGGTACGCAAAAGTTGAAGTATCCTTCCGGTATGCTCGATGAAACGTCCCATCCAGCATTCCGCATGAGTTGAGAATCATTATACGATAGCGATACATAGTTCTTGATGGTACTGGTTATTCCAACGTTTCTGTTGCGATCAATCTCCACACCGTTGAGCTCGTATCGAATCTCATCGAACATGAACGCTGCACAATTATTCGCAAGCGTTGCCTGAGACTCGTCATTCCCTTTCTTTATCATCAATCTTCCTTCAACGTAGAGAAAGCTCTCGCACGGCAACGTGTATAAATCCTGCTGTTGTATGGGTATTCTTATCTCATCGTTATGTCCAAACGTTGTGTTGGCGTACGGATTGTACGTGTGTGTCTCAATCTTGACGACGCTGTCGTCAAAGATCGGTTCACCTCCAATGTTTAAGATATTAGCCATTTCGTACGACGAAACCCAATGATTTCAGAAATTCAACGTTCGACGCAGTGAGTTTCTTCTTTGGCGATCGGATTGTCTCTCTAATTTTGTTTCTCGTCTGTTGCACCTGCTCAGCTTCGTTCAGTACGAGCATCTCACGTTATCGCTGTCGTCTTCGTACATGCAGTCTAACGGTGATCTCCTCTCCACGAAAATCAATCAATCGGCCGTCCTGATCCACGACGCGAAGCGTCAAGTCCGAAATGCTCCGTACGATGATCGGAAGGTAAATGATCTGTGCCGGCGTTTCCGATATCTTATATCCTGGAGGCACACTCGGTGAAAACTCGTGTATCGTGTGCACGTACTTGTCGTTGCTGTACGCACCCGCGGTCACGTTACACTCTATGCGAATGATGTTTACGTTGATGATATTTATCGGAACATCCGATTCGTGCCATTGTCGCGACTCCAGCACGCGATTCGCTGAAAATCCCAGCAGCGATCCAATGTTGTTCGGTTTGGTGAAATTTATCCGATAAGCGCACTTGATCTCGCTCTTCATCGTATTGTTATTAGCCCGAATAATCAATGGGTGCGGTTCATCTTCGTTTATCGAGACATTATTGGATTGATCCCATAAAAGAGCGCGTTTCAGATACATGTCTATATCACGCAGTTCGTACGATCCTTCGGGAATGGTAATCTCCTTGTCGTCGTCATAGTAGAATTTATTGTTCGACGAATTTACATTCGGTATCGTGTGATAGGTTTCAAAATCTGTCAGACCGAGCTCGTAATCGCCATCGCTCAAATCCACGGCGGGAAAGTAGCTTACCGCGAGGATGCTGCTCTTGCCGGTGAGCGTAAATGTCAGTGACATGTTTGAATAAATACTGAGATTAAACAGCGTAACGCCGGTCTTTAAATTGATTGTCAGCCGACTGTAGAAAACGCAGACACAGTTGTCCACAATTGCTCTGATCGTATCGCTGATATGGCGTGCGATTGTACTCTATTACATTGTTCTTTAGATACTGCGCCAATTCTCTCGGTGGTCGAAGATTGCCAAAACTGTCGAAATATATGGCACGATCTCCCCTCTTCGCGTACGCCACCCAGTGAGTACCCGGTCCCTCAGTATTATCCAAATTCACGATACCGCTTTCGTTTCGACGTACACCGCCGATCGGTAACGAGTCGCGCATGAAAATACCTCTAAATTTTGGAATGCGCATACGTTTTGCCAATTGTTGCAGTTGTATGTTGGTAGTTACGCCCTTGGGGATTTTTAGCGTCTCTTCGACGTTTTTTTTTTCTCGAGACTCCCCGTCCGCGTTTGTATGGAGCGAGATAAAGTCCGTGACCTTCCATGGCGCGATTGTGACGTTGCATCTCTTCCAGCTGACGTCGCGCGGCTTTGTTATCGTTCACGGCCTTTGCGACTTCCGCCGCTCCGCCGACCAACGAACCGAGAACCCCTAATAACGGCAGGATCGGTAGGATACCACCGCGTTTCGCTATCGGAAGTATTCGCTTGTTCTTCTTCTTTTTCTTCGTTTTCAAACCCATACCGAGTTTCGTTTTAGCCTTCATGGCCGCCCAGACGGCTGTAGCTGCAGCTCTCTCTCCGAGAGTCGAATCGTTCGCGGTGACACGTTTTCGCGCTTTCGCGGCAAGTATATTGTCTGCCACGTGTCGTTCTGCGAGATCGCTGCTACGCGAGTAGGCTATGTCGTGCTCGCGACACGCTGCGTCCAATGGATTAATACCCCGATCACCTCTTGCCAATCGTGTTTCTAAATGAGTTCCCGGACCGCAAAATTGATAGCCGGGAATGTGTAATTCGATCGGAAGCGCGTTTATCGCGCGATTCAACAGACCTCGACCTATCTTCGGCGGCATTCGCCACAGTTTTTTATCAACGGCGGCGGACCGTCGATGTGCGTTTGCTGACACGACAAATTATAATGTATTAAACAGCGACGGTATTGCTGAACCTCCGAATCTGCCTTGATATGTTCGGGAAGCTTATCCCACAAATAATCTATATGATTATAAAACTGCCGTAGTAGAATGACCTTTGGTATATACTTTAACTGCTCGACGGTTAAATCGTAAATATCGCTGTTATCCGACATGAGCAAAAACATTTTAAAGACTGAGCATCTCAGCTCTACGCGCCTCTATAAATAGGCCAGCTTTCTCGATACTGTTTTTCATTCGTTGTGGAGGGGAGGTAAAATGCGGTTTGTACGACAATCGCGGACGATCAAAGTGACAAACTTTGACGATAGGATACAGTTAACGAAAGAGGTACGCAAACATAGAGACATGCTACCGATTTCTATACGTGGTATCATCTGCGGTCCGTCGAATTGCGGCAAGACAAACGTCTTGATAAGCTTGCTGGAAAGTCCGCACGGTGTACGTTTCGAGAACGTGTATGTGTACTCGAAATCGTTGCAACAGTCGAAATACCGATATTTGGAGAATATACTAACACCGATAGAAGAAATCGGCTACTTTACGTTCTCGAATAACAGTGACGTCATTCCACCGAGCGAGGCGCTCCCGAATTCTATTTTTATCTTTGATGACGTGGCATGCGACAAGCAGGATACGATAAGAGAATACTTTGCAATGGGCCGGCACGCCGACGTTGACTCCTTCTATCTTTGTCAGACGTATGCAAAGATACCGAAGCATCTTATACGCGACAACGCGAATTTATTGATTCTGTTTAAACAGGATGGTACCAATCTGAAACACATATTCAACGATCACGTAAACACAGATATGTCATACGATGATTTCAGCAAATTGTGTGATACATGTTGGCAACAAAAGTATGGATTCGTGGTGATAGACAAGGACAGCGCGATTTCGAATGGTCGATACAGAAAAGGATTTAACGACTTTGCGATACCGAAACGCGGTTAGTTGTTGTCGACGCGCCGATTGAACAACGTTATCGCAACATGGACAGCGGCGAGGAGATTAGAGAGCGCGAGAGAATAGCAAATCAAATTGCGAAAACGAGCGATTCGATTCGCAAAAAGTATCACGCCTTGAAAACGGGCAAAATGGAGGAAGATATCGCGTTGGAGAGACACTTTAAGCCCATCATCGAGCCTCTAAGGCAGATTGCCGAAAACACCGTTGGCAAAGAATCTGACGTGTCAAAGATTGAGAATGAAACGGCGTGGGAAGACGAAGAGCCAAAGTTCAAACGAAAACGACCAAACGCCTCGTTTAACGACTCTGTAATGGCTTCAACTCCGGTTACGTTGAAACGATCGATAAATGTGCCATCTAATTTGAGCGAAATAACCAAAATTTTACAACCGCATAAATCGAAACGATCGACAGGTCCATTGAATGAACCACCGATAACCTCTGCGCCTTCCGTGCGGCCCACAATACTCGAATCACTCGCAAACGAAGATGTTTTCGAAACCACGGATGACTCACTCGTGACGTCCGTTCGACAGCAGTTGCAAACATCTGAAGGTCGAGAAACGTTGCGAGATCACTTTGGTCTATTGGGTCAAAAGTACGTCGGGGCAGTTCTGAGCGGCGATCAAGAAAGCGGTATAGACACCGTATACGGCGTTTATTTCAGCAACGATGGAATGATGCTCGGTAATAAACGTTTTGACGTGAACAACGCGGACAACATAATTATCGACGGCATACGATACGCTGGCACACGCGGTCTTTACGAGTTGATCTTTAAGAAATTTCCCAATGACGATATCTACACGGTGGACGATATGCAAACATACAAGAGCATTCTGTTGACGACGAGTGCTCATAAGCGCAATTATGATGCTCACGCTCGAATAAATGGCAACAGGGGATACAAGTACACACAAATAATCGCACCGTTGATTTCGGGTAAAAAAGCTGGAAAAGGTATACCGCGTGCCATGACATTAAACGGCAACAAGATCGACCATATAATTGCATCGTCGATTTCGGGTAAAAAAGCTGGAAAAGGTATACCGCGTGCCATGACATTAAACGACAACAAGATCGACTATGTTCATTGGGACGATCCCAACGAGCTTGTAGATCGTCTCCGATTGCTCGAAGCTTCGCGCCTAGCGGGTCACACCGGTCACGATAACGAGATCCTGTCGATTATCGAGGAACTTCGCGAGGCTGGACTTATTATAAATTAAACCGCGCGTCGGCGAGTCGTTCAATCAACATCGAAATGCCGATCAACAAGTTTGGTATATCGCTCGGAAGAGGCGGTGCGGAACCGTACTATCAATGGAGCAGATTAATCAGAAATTACGTGCGCGATAACGCTCTTTGCATGGTCGCCACCGACTTTGACGCGAAATCGCGCAAGATTCGACGGATAGCGCCGCCTGTAGATGATGGCGATGCCGCCAATAAACGTTACGTGCAGCAGAGCGTGCAAATTTTGAAAGATCAGCAGGATGAAATCGAGAGAAAGATGGCCGCATTCCAGAATAACGTGCAAATTACCCTAAACGAACTTCAAAAGATGATTCAAGATGTAATTGCGAATCATCGCGAATAGATAAGAACGTACATCTGATCTCTGCGTCAGTTGCGCGTCAGCGTCATGGCTAGTAAGAAGCAATCAACTGAGAAACGGAGGCTGGTGGAAGAACTACACGCTCCTGCGAGAAGAAATTTTTCGCGAAGACGCGTCATAGTGCGCGGATACGATGACCTGTGGCAGGCGGATGTGGTCGAGATGCGTCCATACACGCGATTCAACAGAGGCTACTACTACATACTCACCGTTATCGACGTGCTGAGCAAGCACGCATGGGCCGTACCGCTCAAGGCCAAGAGCGGAACCGAGGTTACTACGGCGATAGCGAAAATAATTCGAGACGGCGGAAGATGTCCGAAAAATCTGCAGACTGACAAGGGCAAAGAATTTTACAACGCAAACGTGCAGAAACTCTTGAAGAAACATAATATCAATCACTATTCGACCTATTCCGTAATGAAGGCATCGGTCGTCGAACGATTCAATCGCACGCTCAAGAACGATATGTGGAAAATGTTTACGCTCAACGGAAATTACAAATGGATCGACTCGCTGCCGGGTCTCGTATCGGATTACAACGCGCGAAAGCATCGAACTATCGGTATGCGACCCATCGATGTTACCCCCGCGATCGCCGACAAGCTCCTAACAACGGTGTACAGCCACGTAAAGATCGCTGCTCCCGCGCGATTCAAAGTGGGCGACTCGGTACGCGTGAGTAAATTCAAGACAATCTTCGAGAAAGGATACACGCCAAATTGGACCACGGAGGTGTTTAGAATCGTCAAAGTGCAGAAAACTAATCCCGTGACGTATCTGTTGGAAGATTCCTGCGGAAAACCCGTCGCCGGCGGCTTCTACGAATACGAGTTACATTGCGTTGCCAATCCCGACGTGTATCTCGTTGAAAAAGTTTTGCGCAAAAGGGGGGATGAGGTTTATGTAAAGTGGTTAGGATTTGATAATTCACACAATTCATGGATACACAAGAATAATGTATTGTAAAATTTTATTACAATATAAAAACATATTATACATACAAATGAGTCATTTATTTACATAAATATCTAAATGTATTTACAATTGTATTTTACAGTGGTATTTTATAATGCCCCCATGGCAGCGTCTCGGTAGAACCGGGTATAATGTATCGTTTATCATCGTACGGACTTAGAGCTATTTTCGTTTCGGACACGGTGTATACCTCGTGCTGTTTGGATCTTATGCAGGTCTGCTGTCGTGTCATTTCAATTTCGTCGCGCAGACACCGCGTGTAATCGTCGAATGTTATCGACCTGGCTACGACGTTACTCTTAACACCTTTAGCTTTTTTCGTATCTTTCATACCGTCTACTCGCAAGGCGTACATCTTTGCTCTAAGCCCGACGAATTCGGTCATTATCGCACCGTTATTTTCGTCTTTCATTAAGCCCGGAACTTTTTTATTGGCGAGTGGGATACCGTACGCATTATCGACCGCGTAATCGCTTGTGTCAAATCTAATAATGTGGCGCTTCATGGTGTCATACACATCTTCGCACTCGATGTGATAAATGAGACTGTCAGTATCGGTGTACGTGACTTTACACTTGTCGCAATACAACGGTAACATGTACTCGTGATGAAATTCGTACAAACATGTCTTGGATATATCGAGGATGCACATACCCACGTAGATTGGTTTGTCGAACTTCACCTCGAGTTTTCGCATTTCTATTGCTACTAAATTCTCCGAAAAGACGCTTCGGCTATGAAAATTTGGTTTCGCGATCAATGCCTCCGCGCCGTATCTACCCTCCCAATGAGTCACGAGTCGCACGTCAACGTGATTGCGCACATTCTCCATGGTTTTGCCAAACACAGCATTGTTCATCAATTTGTATAAATTTTTCTCGAAATCATTCTTGGCCAATGTTCTAAATTTCGTATTAAGTTCTATATAATCGCGAAGCCATGGAGATTGCGCGAATTTCAATATGCGGTGAATCTTTGATATACGGAGACCGTGACGAGTACACTGCTGCAGGTTGCGATAATGTATTACATAACGTTTCTTATCGTATAATGTTGCGAGGAGCTTGTCCTGCCGCTTACCGGGTGGTTTATCACGCGTCGGACAGAATGGTAGGTCAGTGTGCGCGTCGTGAAGATGTTGCGGATATTCCAAGTCGACTTCGAGAATGTAGCCTATCGTGGAATCCACCGCAACATCCATAACATTAAAATCGGTTACGTCGTCGACCCATTGAAAATCTGCGTAAGGCAATGGTTGACACATTGCCCAGCCGTATAAGTTGTTTACGTCAAAATACATCAGATATGACGACGGTTTCGATGGATCGTACGACTGCATGTACTTGTTGTTGGCCAGCGCGTATCTGTTTGAACATTGACTCAAACCGCCGCGTATACCGCGTTCGATAAACATGACCATGTCAATGTCGGTGAGCAATTCGAAATTGATACGCGTATGCTTCAACATAGCGTCCCACGTAAAACCTGGTAGAGTATAATAATATGCCGGATCGAGTCCATAACTCGCGACGCAGCTATCGCGAAAATTTTCAAAGATATCGGCCAACAGCAAGACATCGGTTTTGAGATATAAATCGCTGTAGTCACCGAGCGTTCGAATGGAGAACCGCTGCCAGACGTTGACGGCGTGCGCGTAATCGCTCTCGGATACGGTGTCACCTGTCAATGAACTATAAAACGAGTCGCGCGGTGGTAAACACGAGTCCTCCAACTTTTCGACGCAGTCAATGTACTCATACGGAAATACGCCTTTTCGTGTCAGCAAATCAAAATTTCTGCGGATATTTTACAAAATTCGCGTTGCAATATTCGCAGTTTATCCTTGCTTAGATAAGATGCCAATTTGTTGAGACTAGCGGTGAGAAACTTGTACGAATCGATAAATCGCAATTTGACGCAAGTTTTCTTATCTTTATCTTCGGTGCTTTTAACGTTTTTTGTAAATGAAATGTATTTCTCTTTTGTAATTGGGAGCAAGTCTACATGTCCTTCGTACGCTGTTGCTATTTCCGTTATAATAAAATGTGCGTCGTAGCCAGATAAATTATGAAAAACTATGGGAATGCAATGCGAATCTTTGTAGTTTAGATTACAGTTTGAGTGCGCGGGACCTCTGTACTGACCGGTCAGATGACAATGATCGCGTACTCGCACGTCGTCTGGCTCGAACGGTTTTTCGCACACGTGACAGTGCGTTGCGCTGTTAAACTTTTCCCACTCGTCTCGCGTGAAATTCGCCATGGGTATATTAGTGGACAAGATTGTCTTTACGTCGTGAGCTAAACGTCTTAGCTCCTCAGCGAACCACGCGACGCAATCCTTATCGCGACGAAACCGATACATTGATAGCGAGTCGTCGTACGAGCAGCGCACGTAGTACCCTATGCTAAACACGCGATGATGTTGATATGTGTACCTGGACGTTTCCGGATCCGCTTCCATCTTCTCCAGGGTACATTCAAGGTCGGCGTATACGATAAACGGAACTCGTTCCTTCCTGCCGTGATTTTTAAAGGCCAACCACTTGTCGTTATCGCTCGGTAACTTGATCGCGCAGTCGTTCATCTCCTGGCAGTCGACGGTGTGGGCTTCCAATTTCTCGCTGGAGCTGAAGTAGTGCAAGCATCTGTAAATAAAGAATTTTTTTTAAATATATTTTTACGTAAAAATTATTTTATTATTTATTAGGATGTATACTCACCTATCGCAAAAGTATTTTTTGTTCTTTTCTTGCTCAATTGCGAGCTCACGATGCGGGACAGGTTCTTGATCCATGCAAAATGTCCCACGTTGTCGTCCTGCATGTACAGCAGATTTACATGTCTGTTCATCTTTCGACCAGTAACCCGTATTGGCAAGATCGCAAGTTCCTTGTTTTTTTTCTCGATACCGTACACATTGATGGAGATGTCGTTGTGATCTTCAAACCGTTTAATTTGATCCAACGTCATTGGAAATTTAATGTTTGTAAGATTAGCACCGACGTGTAATGAGGATACGACGATTGCAGATCTGCATTTCTTTGGGTTGGATGCAGAGCAGCCACCACTGACCATGCGAAACATGCATTGCCCATTGATCGCACGTTTATCACCGCTCTCTTCATTTTAATTTCTCGCGGTATTTCCACAAAACACCCCGCGTGCAATGGATTATATTGTTTATGTTAACTGTCAATTAAGTATACGCGACAACGCCCATCCGCTATCACGTTCCTGGAATTCCTCCAGCGATGCTAGGGTAGGCTCGATGACGTGTCGCTTGTACCACTCACACAGATCGGACTCACGAAAGAGTTCATAGTTTCTCGTTGCGATACTTTTATTCGCGCGTTTGTCACCCGCAACAAATTCACCATTAAACATTGTGTTATTTTTACATTGTCATGTCGTTGCATGACGTTCCGCACATGAATGAGTACAATGTCTCTCGCATCTTTGAGAAATTGATGAGGGTCGATGTGTTTGGAATTTATTACCACACCGGTCAGTATACGACTTTCAAAAGCCGTATCTATCTCGCGCCATCTGAGTCCTGTCTCACTCCGCACTGTATCCTGCACCCACATGCACAAAACGTTGACGTACCGAGTCTTTCAGACCTTCGAGTCGTGCGATACAGGCGACCAACGACTGTTTGAGACCGATCGATAATCGTGGCCGTTTAATTCGGCTTTGTTCTTCCAACGATTCGATAAACTCGTCGCATCGTTGCTCCCACGCGGCAAAGTCTTCCCTCGAATTTAAAAGGGTGGATTGGTCCAACAACTCTTGCTCCATGTTCCTCTTTCTGACACAATTTGTTGCACTCGCGACTTCCAGTCCTCGACTACTAAGCGTATCACCCAGATTCATCAATTTATATTCTACTAATGATGCATCGTTTGTTTTTTTATCATATCTAATTTTATCTCAGCATCCGTACATTTACGCCTTCCGAAAAATCTACGATTTGCAGTTTTGCACGTGTGCGATGAAATCATTGCGAGACACGTATGTTCATGAAAACGATATCGCGCCATTGACTTTTGGTGATTTGATCTGTATCAATGCAGCAGCCGTACATCGGCGCTATTTGCAAAATTTGCAGTTTTGCACGTGTCCGATGAAATCATTGCGAGACATGTATGTTCTTGAAAACAATAACGCCCCATTGACTTATGTAAAATTGCAGAATTTGCAGTTTTGCACGTGTTCGATAAAATCATCGCGAGACACGTCGCGACATGTTCTTGAAAACAATATCGCGCAATTGACTTATGCGAAATTGCAAAATTTGCAGTTTTGCACGTGTTCGGTGAAATCATTGCGAGACACGTATGCTTTTGAAAATAAATCATATTTGATGCTATTGCCCGATGAGGTGATCTCATCACGAATGTTTCTTGACAAAGATATCTCATTTAACATATATGTGGTGGTAGTCACCATGCAGCAGCAGCCGTACAATGGCGCTATTTGCAAGATTCGCATTTTTGTACGTATAAATAGTCTACGAGGGATTCTAGAGCGCAGTCAGAGTTTGATACGGTTCGAGTACGTCGCAAACAGCCTCCAGTTACGATGTACACTCATGGTGCGAACTACTACGTTCCGATTCAGATGAAACGTGCGAGAAACAGCACAATGAGTAAGTACCGCTAATTTTCGTATATGCTTGTGCAAAAAAAAAACTTTTATAACATAATTGTATTTTTTCAGTTTTGATAAACCCCGCTACACGCCTCGTATTTTGGGAAGGAGATTTGCCTTGACATCGACAGCGTATAAATTTTTGGATGTCGGAATCAACGCGGGACCTATGTCCTCTGTGGATATACATATTGGTGATAACCGAGGCAATCGGATAATTCTGCCTCATGCAACGTGGGTGACATTCATCGAAAAACGTGCAGATATTCAGCGACTCGTGCAGTCATCGGCGCCATCATCGCTAGCGTTTCGAGATCTGGAACTCGTTAAAATACGTGACGCAGATATTGTAAAGTTGACATCGTGCGACACCAGCCTGTACATGAAACCGTCAACCGTACTCTTCCTGTTCGAACTAGAACATTGCGTCGAAAATGTATATTTTCAACTATGTCAAAATGTTCACGGCGTAAGTGAAAAATTTAAACAATTTGTAACAATTTTACGTCAAAATTGTATTACCGATAAATGTAATGCAGTTAGAAGCTTGCATGAAGTTTATGATAAAAATTCGCTAATAGATTGCGAACTGTTGGCGTATGCTGCCGATACTATTGTGTATAATGCGCTACATGATAAATAAATGCATATAATATGGTTAAAAAAATTTTTAATTATTTTTCCTTTTCATTTACCGTTCATCTCATTCCCTATCATTAGAATTAAGCTGTCTTCGTTTATCGTTTACTTAAATGTAATATTAAAAATTAAATATATATATTAAGATCTAAACTATTAAATATCGTCGGCGAAGAAAGATATGCGATCGTGGGCGAGAACGCGAACGGGGCCGGGAGCGAAGAGACCGCGAACGGGGGAGAGGGATCGCGCGCGACCGTGAAGACGCGCGCGAACGGGGGACGGGGGCGCGAGAGAACATCTACGAGGGGGAGATAACGCGAGCGGGAGCGTGCCGTGTGACGTCACGCGGACCGACGCGGCCGTTGCACGCGGACTCCGCGGCGCGGCGAAAACGCGGTCGCCCCTCCCCGCGGCGCGGCGAAAAGGCGAACGAGGGTCCCCTCACCCCGCGGACCCCTCTCCCGCGGCGCCCGAAAACGCGAACGCGGGTCCCCTCACCCCGCGGACCCCTCTCCCGCGGCGCCCGAAAACGCGGTTCCCCCCCCCCCCCCCCCCGCGGCGCCCGAAACCGCGGCCCCCCCCCCCCGCCCGCGGCGCCCGAAAACGCGGTTCCCCCCTCCCCCGCCCGCGGCGCGGCAAACAACGCGGTTCCCCCCCTCCCCCTCCTCGCGGCGCCCGAAAACGCGGTACCCCCCCCCCCGCGGTATACCCCCCGCCCCACCCCCCCTCGCCCACATTTCATTTAGAACCCGCCTAGCTTACCTACTTAGTGATGAGGTTCGGGGGAAAAATTTCTGCGAGTATTTTCGAATACTCTAGTCGGGAAGGAGGGAGAGGGTGATCGGTCACGGTAGAGGGTGGTCGAGGTAGAGAACCGGGGGAAGCATTCTGATATCTGTCAGAGCTTCCTCGCGGTATAACGAAAGGAACCGGTGAGAACTTGAAGGTTGGTGATCCTTCCCGGAACTTGCAATTTCCTCGGAAGAAACTGGCGAGAGGAAGGTTCCAGAAGGGGGAGTGATTCTGGGGTATCGGGGAACACCCGATACGCAAGGGAACAACAGACAGTTAGGGAGATGGCGAAGGGAGAATCGAGGGTAGGGTGGTCGATATGAGGAGACCGTTCGTGTCTTAAAAATGAAGCAAGGAGCTGTCGCTCCACTATACGGCCCGCCTGTTCCGTTTTATCCGATTCCGGATAATCACCCCCAAGGACTTGTGGCGGTGCACGTGTGAGTACACTAAAATTGTTTTGTAATTAAAAACCGAAAGAGGGGGGAAGTTTTAGAGAGAAGATATATATATGTATTCCTGTTATTGTATATACATATATATGTAAAAAAAGAGAGAGACTAGCAGATTTTCGGACTTACTATTGCTGACGGTGATGTAACGATTGCTCTCGGGATGTAACGTCTCTGGGTCAGTAATCGCGACGGTGAAGCTGGATCGAGGATTCTTCTGGACCCTTGGTTCGTACTGTGACGCGATGAATTGACGCGCACAGAATTTAGTTATAATAGGTTGACAGCGGGGGTCGAGACCAGAAGCGATGTATAAATCCCGTAGACGCGGACTTTACCGTTTTGAGTTTCGGAAAAAAATCGGTGTCCCGCTGTCGCGGTTTATATATGATTTTCAGGAATGGGTTATCAAGGAATATGTCTCAACCTTTTGGTGGGTGACCTGTTTTTCGATGATGACTCTTGTTAGTCATCGATTGAAAAACATGTTTTTCTCACGGATCGAGACGCTAGATTTCGAAATTTCTATTGTCTCGTCCTTATCTGTTTTCGTCTAGCGCGAAGTGTTTTTCCCGAATTTTCCCGGGAGTGTATATGACGGCCCGCTCGGCTATTGACCGGCGGCGCAGGTTTCGCATTTCTCACGGATCGAGACGCTAGATCTCGGAATTTCTATCGTCTTGTTTTATCTGTTATTGTCTGGCGTCAAGTGTTTTTTATGAATTTTCCCTGGGAATGACGGCCTGACCAGCTATTGACCGGCGGCACAGGTTTAACAATTAATACACGTATTTTGTTTGATTTAATGTCGGAAAGAATAATGATTCATTATCATCAGTAACCTGCCGCCGATCGACAAATATTATTCGGTTTTCGTCATCCCAAGAACAATTCAATTTACATCAGAGACGAATTAATTGGTATGAAAAAAAGACATAGTTGCTTTTAAGAAAAAGTATGCAGATGCGTGTTGCAAATTACATTTTTTTCTTAAAGGAACTATGCCTTTTTCATACCAATTGATTTGTCTCATTATTCTGTGCATAAAAGTATTAAAGTAACATTACCGAAACTTAATGTTTTACAGATATTTTGTATTTTATGTCAAAATACTAGAACTTTCAAGCCTTAATAATTCCAAAAGTTCTTAACAAAAAATACTTTATTATAATTTTTGAAAAGCCCTCGAGATTAGCTATAAAAATATGCATTGAAAAATAGGGGTTTCCATTTAAGAAATTAAAGGTGTCGTTTACGTGAGCTTTAAACGACCATCCAAGGTCAAACCAATAACACCATCTTATGTCCCCCTTCGAACCAAACAACTTTTGTCTGAAACATTTTTCTCTCCCGGGCTTGGTTTTCGAGATATTCGACTGGATGGATTAAAATGGTCCACCCTGTATATGTATATAAAAGAAAATGGAAGTTTTTTAATCGATTCCCTTAGGGTTACAATTCTCGTCCATCACTACCCTTCTCCTCTCACTTAACCCTTTGGACCAAAGGCTTAACGTCTCTTCCCGAAAGACGGAGCCCAGTTTGCTCCGCACAAGAGTCTTTCTTGCACGGAGGGCGCAGCTTTCGGAAATAAATTCCATGTTTACGTGCTCAAGTGGACTCGAACCTGGTTTCTCAGATTACGAGTCTGGCGCTCTACCACTAGACCACACTGCCGCCCTGTGCCTACCGAAAGTTCGGGGCCACCTAAATAATGTGAATGGTTTGAAATATAGGATTGAAATTTATAGGGATACAATGGGATCACAAAGTCTATTATTTAACCACAAAAACACCACCACCATCCCCCCGGGGGCCGGGGGGGAGGGGGGAGCCAAAAAATCTTAAATGGCATGTGGGGTTGAGTGAGGGCTCGTTCGAAAGGGCTTTCCGAGACGAAAACAAGGCGAGGTCGTCAAGGTCTCTACAATTTTTTTTCGCAGAGTTATGATTATTTGAACATTTTTATTAAGATTTTGCGATAGCGAGGGCCCACGGCGACAACAGAAGAAAGATAAGGCTTCACGCGGGCTCGCGCGTTTCTGTTGTGTGTGTGTGTGTGTGTGTGTGTGTGTGTGTGTGTGCGTGCGCGCGCGCGCGTGTGTGTGTGTCAGCAGAGATAATGCTGTGCGCAGAGAGGGTTGGAGTCGTTAACTACGCGGGAGTGACGAACCGTGGGGTCCTTATCTTTGCTGACACACACACACACACACACACACACACACACACACACACACACACAACAGAGAGGGTTTGGAGTCGTTAACTACCGCGGGAGTGACGAACCGTGGGGTCTTTATCTCTGCTGACAAACACACACGCATACGCACGCACGCACGCACGCACGCGCGCGCACGCACACACCACACACACACACACCACACCACACAGAAACGCGCGAGCCCGCGTGAAGCCTTATCTTTCTCTGTTGTCGCCGTGGGCCCTCGCTATCGCAAAATCTTAATAAAAATGTTCAAATAATCATAACTCTGCGAAAAAAATTGTAGAGACCTTGACGACCTCGCCTTGTTTTCGTCTCGGAAAGCCCTTTCGAACGAGCCCTCACTCAACCCCACATGCCATTAAGATTTTTTGGCTCCCCCCTCCCCCCCGTCCCCGGGGGTATGGTGGTGGGTGTTTTTGTGGTTAAATAATAGACTTTGTGATCCCATTGTATCCCTATAATTTCAATCCTATATTTCAAACCATTCACAAATTATTTAGGTGGCCTCGAACTTTCGGTAGGCACTGTATATATATACAATATATTATCCGTGAAAATTCAAATTTATAATAGATTTATTTGATTTTATAGGTCTTCGAAGCGGCTTAGGACATTGAAATTATTAATATCATTTAAATTATAAATAAATAACAATGTTCAACAAAAACCAGAATTACGGATATATACATCTTTATATATGAAAAAAACATATACTATATTATACATATAATAAATAGAAAAAAGTGACTTATAATTAGTATAATAAAAGAATAAGATACAAATATAATATAGAATAATGTAAAATAAATACTAAATAAATGTTACCAAAATTCAATAACAGCAATGTGATATAAATATAAAATATTTTTCTACATCGTAATTATACAGGGTGTTCCGAAATTCGAGGGTAATAAATTGCAGCATGAAAGTTCGTACAAAATTAAGTAATAAAAGTGCATGCCATTTTTTTCATAAAATAGTTTCTTAAGTATAAAGGTTTAAAGTATAACCAATCGTAGGCATTGGATAAAAGTCATCTGTTCATGTGTCGTGCGTGTGTTGTATTAGATGTCGAATACTTTACGTCAAACAAAACGTTGCCGCTGTATGTACGCGCATACTACCGCACAATCATACTTTTTAACCAATGCGTACGATTGGTTATACCCATAGACTTATATAGATAGACCTGCCCCTGCCGTAAGAGCACGCGTAGGAAGATAAACGGTGCAGACATAGCCCGTGGATAACTCCTCTCTCTTTCTTCTGATCGCTTGGTGGGGATAGAAGTCTAGACTAGTGGGGTGGGAACTAGTAGGGAATAGGGCTGGGTAAAACGCACACATTGCTCGTCAGT